>NW_024090911.1:0-23100 GCF_014356525.2 Nilaparvata lugens
AAGCTGTTGCTATTATGATGAGAATGATTGAAATCTCCTGTACGGTCATTTAACTGACTGGATTCAGAAGTAACAGATTGGATACAGTGTAAATGTTCCATTAATTCTTTGCAACTGGAAATCGAACATACTGCTAGTGTCATGCGAACATTGTAAGGAAGCTTTTTTGTTAATATATTTGCTAATGATGTATCCGCCAAAGATTCATCTAGTTGCGAATTCTTGCACATCATCTTAGCTACAAATTCAGTATATGATTGTCTGCCTCTATTATCATATGTGCATGATATAATCTCTGATAGTGCGTCCATCTGCTTACGTTTACTCCAATACTGCTGCAGGAATTGGGAGATGAAGTCCTCCAAGCTATTGATATCTCGCATCCGGCTCTGGAAAAACATCAGTGGCTCGCCGAGTAATAGACTGGACAGTTGGAAACGCCATACTAACCAAGAGGTGGGTATCAATTCCTGAATAGCTTTTATTTGATCTATGAACGGTCTGGATTGCATATGACGATGGGAATTATCGAATTTTCCAAGACTTTGAAAAAGTTGAGTGCCGTTTACTACTTCATTCGGTGTATATTGCACTCGACTGACTGGGATATTTTCCATGCGTGTTTCTATTCTGGAGACTCGTTCTTCATTTGCGATCCATTTATCATTCATAATTTTCTTATGTGTATTCACTTCATCATACAATCCGGTTAGCTTCAACTGCTGTCCGCCTATAGCATTCTCCAACATGCCGTATCTCTCACTTGATTTTGCCCCCTCCTCCGCTAAATTTGCCATACATGCCTGCCCGTTACTTTGTTCCTTGACTATCTCTATTATTTTCTTATTATTCTCCTCCACTTTCGACTCCATCTCGCCCTTATTTTCTAACACCTTTCCCATGACAGTTCCCATGATAGCGGTGCCCAGCTCCTTACCCAATACGTCCACCTGTTTTTCAACTTCCTTGGTACGTCATCCAACCGTTCATTTATTTGACAGGTGACGTCATCTATACGAGTTTCTAATTTTTTGATGACTGCAGATTGCGTATCTATTTTGGTATCTATTATATTTCTCACTTCCTCCCTGAAGCTAGAAAATTTTTCATCCATAGCTTTGACATCCTGTCTGACTGTTTTGATCTCTTCTTGTAGGACTTTGCATTTTCTTCCAATTTGTCCTGGATTATTTTGATAGTTTTGCTGTTTTCCCGGGCTGTTTCCGCTCCTTTAGCTTGTCCTGCTAAGAGTTGACTGAACATGAGTTGTATTTCGTTTGTAGACTCATTTGCCATAAGATTGGTAACATAACCGACTGAAGAGTCTAATGTTGTATTGCGTTTTTCCAGGTTGGTGGCGGCTGGTGGTTGACTGGTCACGCCGGATGGCGACTGGTTGGCGGCACTCTCCGTTCCCTCGGCGATGCTTGGAGCGATCTGCGAAGACGCCGGTACCGGGTTGGACGCCCTCACTCCCTCATCTCCCTCAGCCGGACTCTCATCGGAATTAATCGCATCGACGACGTTATCAATCTTCGTAGAAGACAATTGGGCTAAGTTTTGCGGGTCGAAACTGATGGAGCATATGCTGCCTCCCTCTCTCTCTCGTGGGGTCTCCGCGACGTTGTCCTGTGGTTGTTGATTGGCCGGTGTCGTAGTTACATAGTTTTGGGGGTGGTCGCTGAAGTAGGAGATTTGCGAGTTAGCTGGTGACTGGTTCATGGTGACGTTATTATGGAATACTTCGAGTAAATAGCCAAGTGTGTTGCCAAGTCTCAGGAATATTAAAATGGATTCAGTGATAGTGCCTATTCTGGATAAAATTGTGTTGTGTTAAAGTTTCAAGTGTCATGTACATATATTACAAAAAGACCTTCGAGTGCTACAGGTACGCTTATCAGCATAGACAGATATGGCTTACAAATTACACTAATATAGTTCTTAAAATTCTAATTAGGGTCTTATCCTCCTGAATAACGATAGTATTATAATGCCTCAAATAACCTATAACCCTGGTCAGCATACAATGTCTAGATTCAAAGATCAAAATCAAAATTTTACTATAGACTTTTATGGAAATTTCCATCCAATTTTCTCTATTATGAGAATTATGTTATCAAACTCGGTGATACAGTTTGTCTGTATTTATGCAGCTTGAAAAAATTTTAATTTGAAGAGCAACTCAATTATTTTAGCCAGAACTTACAATAGATTATCAGATATATCTTGTCGAAACAACTTCAGATTATTTTTCTTGCAGCTTTCAGTTTTATCAATAATTTCATTAATCATTGATAGTAAGATTGAGTAGGTAAGCTTTTCATCATGCTCCACTGGTTGGGTGCCATTGGTGTGAAGTTGTGCTCCTGGGGGGGTTATCTCTTATGATAGAGTCCCACGTTATGAAGCTATTGTGAGAAGTTGTGGATTGTAATTCCTTCACAGATAATACGATGTTTCTGGTATTTATAAGAGCAGTCTCTAAATTCCCTCTTTTGCGAATAAATTCACAAAAAATTAAGGCCTTCCGGCTCGCAAAATTACTGGGTTCAAACCTCAGCTCTAGCTCAGTGGTAGAAACATGAATTTTATAAATACAAATAATCACCATAAGGTTCAGTGATCGGTAATTGGTAATTCTTACCGCTGCTTCTATGAAGTTCTTGAAGAATACCAGTAAGGAAATAAAAGAATATTTGATGACTGATTATCAGTAACCATGTACCACTAGAGAATAATCAGGACCAACTATAGTTGTTTCTAGTTGATTCTTAAAACGCTCGTCGTGAATACAAGTATTCACCAATATACCCTTTCAAAATTCCTTAGAACTTACAACGCCAGTTCTTGAAGCTCTCTGGATCCTTATATGATATAACTGGAACCTTATTAATATAATTTCTTAATATACTGGTTCTGGCTGATAAAATGAATATCATCAAAGGATGATAAATATTGAGTGCTCTGAATAAGGTTAATATTATTTGATTCTATGATTTTAAGTGCTGCTAAATATTTGTTGGTACCAAAACAGCTCAAACTATATAACACGAGATGAGTTGGGATATAATAAAAAATTCTATAAGTTTGTATGCTGACATAAAACACAAAATATATTCCCATAAAACAGATATGCATAAAATATTCAATATCTCTATAATTCACTTAAATAATCTATTCCCTAAAATCTGAATAATTATCACAGGCTTTGCTAATATTCACAATAATGAGTTTCAAATTCATAAATATATTATATTTAATACTGGTACTTACACTTCCAATCAATACAAAATTCTGCCAATAAAAACCTGTTCGGTCTATAAGTTTGATATGGTATACTTTGTTCAATAAACAAAAATTAATATTTAATAAATTAATATTCAAACATGAGATCTCAGGGATTTATATGAGTTCGGGCTGTGCATGGAAGTAAGCTTCCTACATATATTAAATAAATTTATAAAATGTTCTTATGAACTATGTGATATTGTTCAACACGTGGTGACTTTTTATTTTAATTCTAATTAATTGGAATAGCGCTTTTTGTTTTAATAATTACCCCCACTGAACGTAGAAAAAATGAGCTCATTTGGTTTGACTTATCACTCACTGACTGAAGTTCTAGATGTTCTCGTGGATTGAATTAATTATTTCCAATAATTAATTAGGTAGGCTCCTTTTCGTCACTGCTGGGCTAACGCGTGATCCAGATTTTTATAAGTTTCTTTCGAATTAAAGCTATTTTTATGGGAATCTTTACAATTACGAACTCCTTGACAGCACTGAGTTCACAAATAATTAACATTCAACAAACATACATTACATTTAAAAAAGGGTTTGGCTTAATAATTCATTAAAAATTTTTTAAAAGGAAGAAGAAAAAGCCCTAAACTCCATGTGCATCCTCTCGGGTTGGGATCTTAAGCCAGAAGAAAGAGGTTTTCAGAAAAATTTGCCTCTTCTTAGAATAATTCTGTAAGCTACTCTCTGATTGGCCTTCAATTTAATAGACTCAATACAATTGATTGCCTTGGGAATCAGGGCTTCCTCGGCTTTATAATAGAAAAATTAAATAAAAGAAGTTTTTATACAAATATATGGAGTATTTATCTTAAATTGAATTCATAAATAAATCGTAACATACGATTTTAATAGATAATACATTTAGTTTTTATATGAGTTTTGTATACTCTTGATTTATCATGCTTTTTTGGATTATAATAAATATTTATACAGAAATAATAGTTATTTGTATTTCTACACATCGACTTCCTTTAGTATACATAATATATCCTTTATGAGTGAATTTTATATGATTCAACCGGTCATATGGGTTGATCGAATAATCAGCTGATTCGTTCAGTATTGGTTCTGATAATTATCGATTTATCCAAGATCGACTAATTCTTTTCAAAATGTAAACAAGTAACTCTAACCTCAATATTCATGCATTTTACTTTTTTTTTTTTTTTTATAATCCGCCAATAATAATTATGCCGCTTTATAATTTTTTGATCTTACCAATGGGTTCTCATAATTATTAAATCACAATAATACATGTTTTCTTATCGTTGTTGATAATGCTATTACTCCTAATCGCTAATAATACTTGATTCGAGTTGATTTACTCTTTGGATAGGTCTAACCTTCTTTCCAATTTTATAGTTCTATTACATTTCATTGGCTCATTTAAAAATATTTGGTGGTTTCAAATTACCACGTGACAATAGTCACGGATAAGTACAAATTTTGTGTTTATTTCATTATTAATTGTTTCTTGATCACGTGTTATCATTTTGTTCTAGATTTTAATTCTTAATTCTATTTTAAAAAGCCAAACACCGTTTAGAGGTTAGTTTGAGGTTAGGTTTTCGAGATTTAAAAATAAACATAGATAGTTTACTTGACTAAAATTATAACCAAATTAAAATCCTATCATTTATAAATCATTTATTATTATTGCAAGTAATATAATTTCTTAGATAGGAAGATGAGCTCAAGTAAAACACCGAAGGTTAATAATAGAAATGTAAACATTGCGGGAGTACTTACACGTTCCCAAAACCAAAATTCAAAAACGCCAAAACCAAAAACCCCAGTTCTTCAAACTACTTTAGCCGAAAAAGTTGCTCAACTACAAAGTAGCCACACTAATTTAAAAAACCAATTAGAAGTAACTTTAAAAACGTCTGAGGAAGAAAGGTTAGGGATGATAGAAGAAATTAAATCTTTGGAACTGATTATAAAATTACAAGATGAAGACCATAAAAAAGAAGTACTAAATCTAAAAAATCAATGTAGTCTAATGTCGGAGGAAATAAAGAAACTAAAATCTAAATTTGATAATACTAAATGTATGATAGAACCTCCGTCCAAATGCAAAAAAATAGAATCTAACCTAAATGATGGGAAATGCTCTGAAAATGGTCGAAATAAAACGTACAGTGAGGTTTTGAAGACAGCAACCAAAAATATAGCTGAGGGAAATAAAGATAGGAAAGGGAGAGTTCTGCTACTGACGTCCAGTCATGGACGTGATTGCAGTGATCTCCTTGATAAAAGATTAAAAAATAAATTTGATGTCCAATGTTTTTTCAAGCCAAGTGCATCAATTAATGCAGTTTTAGAGTCAGCTAGGGAACAAACTAAAGACTTTGATGAAAATGACTATCTAATTGTACTGGGTGGCTCAAATAATATAAATGAACCTAACTTGAATCATCTTCCTCAAGTAACAGAAAAAATCAAGGAAATTGTGCCACTCAGCAAAAAAACAAACTTAATAATAAGTACTATTCCTAATAGGTTTGATAGGCCAGAATTAAATGAAGCAATCAATTCGACAAACAAATCAATCCATAATACAATCAACAGCCTAAAAAATAAGAATTCTAAACAACTGGGGATTTGTTTTCTAAATGAAAGGCTGAAAAGACATAACTTCACTAATCATGGGTTGCATCTAAATCGATCTGGCAAAGTAATCTTTTGTAATAGATTGGCAGAGCTGATTGAAAGCCGTTTGCAATCCTCTGGTTTAAAAACAGTCAAAAAAACAAATAACGATTTTTTAGTAAATTGGCTCAAAACAGGGAAAGGGAAATAGCTACAAATGCTAGAGATAGAGTAGCACAAGATGGTAAGGTTTTTAGTATTTATCATCAAAATATTCAGTATCTTCGCAACAAAATTGACAGATTAGAAGTATTTCTTAAACAGGAGGATCCTGACATTGTTATTTTCACAGAGCATGGCTTAAAAATAAAGGAAATAAATCAAGTTAGGATTCCAGGCTATTCACTGAGATCAGAATTTTGTAGAATAGCTCATAGAAGTGGTGGTGTATGTATATTCACTAGCAATGCTAAACATACCCAAACTTATGAACTGGATTTTGTTAAGAGATTTTCTGTTGAGATGGATTTAGAGGTGACGGGACTAAGGTTAAAAATTGATGATCGATTTGAGGTAGCAGTGTTAGGTATCTATAGGTCACCAAATGGAGACTGGCAAAAATTTTGTGAGCTGCTCCATACACTTTTGGAAATTACAACCGCTCGTTTCACAAATGTTATAGTAGTAGGAGATTTCAATACCGATTTTGCCAGGCAGGATAAAATGACAGAGGATATTAGAGATATTATTAATATGAATAATTTAGAAATTAAGGTCCACGAATATACAAGAGTAACTCGAACTTCACAGACAATTATTGATAATATCCTCACAAATATAGAAGGTTGTAATGTCAGGTTAGGTAGCTCAGATCTATCAGATCATAACTATCAAATTTTAGATGTTAAGTTGCAGGGCCAGAATCCAAGCAGAAAAAAAACTTTTGTGAAAGAAATTCAGCAATATGAGCTAGGAAATATAAATTGTTTGAAGCAGGAACTGCTTCAAGAAAATTGGAGTAGTGTTTATAACAGTTGTAACCTAAATTACAAATATAAGCAATTCATTGATACTCTAAGATTTCACATTAGTGTATGCTGTCCGATAAAAAAAGTCAAAGTAAAAAGTAAATTAAACAAAGTAGATGAATGGATAACTGAAGATATTCTTACTCAAAGAAATATTGTTAGGGAAGCTTATGAGGAATTTAAATTAGTGAGGGATGTTCCGAGTGAGGTCAAATACAAATGTCTAAAGAAAAACTATGCAAAAGAAGTGAGGAAAGCTAAGTGTAAGAAAACAGCTGAAATATTAACAACTAGTACCAATTTTAACTCTGCTGTTTGGGAGGTAATTAATAGAAATAGGAGAGCAGCTCAAAAGATACAGTTACTAATGTCCCTAGGATAATCGATGAACATGGAAATTATATGGATGATAGTATAGACATTTGTAACTTTTTCAATAAATATTATCAACAGGTTGCATATAATCTCCAAAAGTCACTGAACACTAATACTTATAATACAACTACATTAAATGCTGAGCCAATTGAAAAGGTATTTAAATTTCATCCATTATCAAGAGATGAGTTGTCAAGAATAATAAAAAATTTGAATAACAAAAAAACAGTAGGATTGGATGGGGTCTCAAGCAAAATTTTAAAAGAATGTGAAAATGAATTACTGGACCCTTTATTGCATCTCCTTAATACTTCACTAGAGCAGGGTATTTTCCCTGATGATCTGAAACAAGGAAAAATTTTGCCAATTTTCAAGAGCGGTGATTCTGAAAGAGTTGAAAATTATAGACCCATTAGTATTCTAAATGTAATAAGTAAAATTTTTGAAAGAGTAGTTTTAAATAGGTTATTGATGCACCTGGAAGAAATTAATTTCATATGTGATGAACAGCATGGGTTCCAGAAAGGGAAATCTACTAAGACTGCAATAGTATCCCTTGTTGAAAGACTAATAGATATAATAGATTCAGGTGAGAAGGCAGCCGCAATTTTTCTTGATTTATCCAAAGCTTTTGATTGTGTGAACCATAGAATATTATTGGAAATACTAAAAACTGTAGGTGTGAATGGTATAGAACTAAAATGGTTTGAATCATATCTCATAGGTAGAAACCAGTGTGTTGAGCTTACCAAGGTGGATGGGAATGAAATAGTAAAAATTAAATCTCAAAAACTGGAGGTCCAGGCTGGAGTACCTCAAGGCTCAATTCTGGGTCCCTTACTGTTTCTGTTGTATGTGAACCAATTACCAAAAGAGTTAAAAGATCACAGAGCTCTGTTGTTTGCTGATGACACATCGCTTATCTTTAACAATTATTTATTAGATAGTCTAGAAATAAATGCTTTTACTGGAGTACAGTCAATTGTCCAATTCTTGAAGCAAAGGCAATTAACAATAAATAGTAAGAAATGTCAATTCCTACAATTCAAAAGTAAATATAATTCAGTAGAGGATAGAGAAATAAATGTGTTTGTAGAGGAAAATGAATTAGACCAAGAAGAGAAAGTAGGATTCTTGGGAATTTTATTGGACAGGAAATTAACATGGCATCCTTACATTGAGAGGATATGTAATAAGATATCATCTGGGGTATTTGTCCTGCGGCAGCTTGCTAGGCTGAATGATAAAAAACTACTGTTAACTGCTTACCATGGACTTATACTATCTCATATTAGGTATGCTATTTTAGTATGGGGTAATTCATCTCAACAAAATATGGACAGAGTGTTTAAGATTCAAAAGAAGGCACTCAGATGTATAGAGAAAGTGAATAGGTTAGACTCTTGTAGGCCTTTATTTAAAAAGCTTGGTCTATTAACTGTGCCATCTTTGTATGTATATGAAGTTGTAATGCATGTGAAAAAGAGTGGTGTGATCCAGAATTCAGATGTTCATGAGTATAATACGCGAAACAGAGCAGATTATCATATAATGGGTCACAATAGTAGGTTATTTGAACAAAAACCAGATTATATTGGTAGGAAATTTTATAACAAGCTACCTCATATCTTGAAAAGTAATGATGATTTGAAGATTTTCAAAAAACAAATGAAAAAATATTTAGTTGATAAAGCTTTTTATAGTGTACAAGAATTCCTTTCAAACCTAAACTAGGTTGAACTACTTAGTGTTAGAATTATTATGTAATAACATGACTTGTCTTATACTCCATGACTGGAGTCTTTAGGACGTAATCTTAAAAAAAAAAAAAAAAAAAAATCTAAAAAGTAAACACTAAACAGCTGGGCTGGCTTGTAATCACAGTTCTCCGCCCCAAGGTCTATAAATACAGGTAATGACACAATCCCGTGATGCATTGCAAAATCGCCATTTTATGGGGTCCTAGTTCACCAATTTTCAAATTTAGCAGCTGTTATCATTATGGATTGAACAACATTATGTGCTATTTTGTAATATTGTTAAAGGGATATTGCTTGGCTTTGAATTGTAAAATAAATTTTTCCGACAGAATAATAATAAATTAGATTCCAACTAGGAACTGAATTGTTGATTTTTTTATTTAATTGATCGGGAACTTGAAACTCTTTCTGAAATTGGCCTCGCATATTTCTATCTTGTCACAATGCCTTTTGAATCATAATCCTTGATTTACAACAACAACAACTTTTAATAATGAATAAAAGAATAATTGAAGCATTATTATTGAAATTTCATTATTAAAAAATTGAAAACCTGAATTCACATATTATCAAACTGAAAAATTGTTTTTAAAATGCATAATTTTGCTACGAGCAAATTGAATTAGATTGGATTTTCAAATGTACCGCCATGAAGACCCCTCTATGGCCGCTCCATAAGGAACGTGAGTGTCATGACCTGTATTTATAGACCTTGTCTCCGCCGACACCGCTATGCGCTGTCGGCAAAAGTTGTAACAACAAATTTGATTAGTTAATGAGGAATCGTTGGCTGGTATTTTGAATAACATGGAATAAAGAAAAAAAATTACATGTTTTCAGTATAGTGATATGAAGTTTGTAATAATTTTAGCATACAAACATAAATTTCATATATTGATCAAATGTCTGATTGAGGTATTGAATTTAGTTGGTTTAATGACTACTCTATACGTTTCCTCATCTGAGCTTAGACTTTCTAACCTATTTCAAATTTACGTTTTTAAATTAGAGATGTTTCTCATGTTATTTAAATGGAGTTACTTTTACGCTCTAGGGAGTTTTCCTGTTTTTCCTCCCGAGAACGAAAAGTGACACTTTAGTGTCACAGAATATTATGTTCCAGGGAGTAAAGTAAGCACTTTAGACAGGAGGTGGAGGAAAAGTAGTTTTATATGGTCGGTTTTATATTTAAGCGCTCGTGAGATGTTCAAGACACGCGTTCGCTCGCTACGCTCGCTCACTTGTCTCTTAACTCTACATCTATCTCGAGCGTTGAAGACCTTCATCATGAAACTGTTGTATAAACTAATATTATATATCACACTTTCAATTATTATAAGTATAGTTTTATCAACGCAGAACATGCCATAATGAGTTAGACTAAGACATGTGTTTTAATGTACGAATATACACGGTACCCTGCAAGCTCAAACTCAATGTTTCTAAGCGAATTAGATAATGAATATTAAATCTGATTAGTTGAGATTCTATCAAACATCAGTAGAATATCATAGGAACTGTCCACTGAGCAATGAAAGAACGTTTCATGCATGAGATCTCTCTCTTCATCCTTTGGAAGCGTAACTCATGTTCTTTCACTTCCGTGCTGTTTCACGTCTCATACCTTATTCCACCCCAGAATTCAATCTTGAAGTCGGGAGCTCTCAAATTTTATCAACACATGCAAATCGCAGGTCGGGCCAAAGTAGAAAAATATGTGAGGGCCAGATCTTAATCTGCAAAGTTGAGTTTCTAACGATGAAAGTTCGGGCTCGCTGTGTCGATAAATCGAAAAGCATTCAATAAGTTGGAGTCGAACTTGGATGGAAGTCTGCCTTCCGTTTGCGGCGGTTTATTTATCGTTTCTACTTTCTTAGTCAGATGTGGCTGCCGTTTCTCAGGTCTCGAATTGTAATTTGTGGTCGTGTTACATTACTTCTACAAAAGTCGAACTTCATTTGTTGATCAGTGACTTGTGACATTTGATTTGTTTAACCGTGTGTAATTCAGCATACTGATTCTATTGTATCTCAACCGTATTTGAAGGAGACCCGTATCTGAAGTAACAATCGAATTCACACCTCACATCATTAAATTTACACATGACATCCTCCATACAAGAATATCATTATGGTTCAAACAGGAATATTCAATTCAGATTTCTCAATTATACTGTACACTAGGTATCAGTATAAAGTTGCAAGAACTCTTCGTTATGTAACTATTATTTCTTCACGCTTCAATCATACTTTTTCAATAACGATTTTATAATTTCCTTTTTATTCTATAACATCATTTTCCAATCTTTTACTCTGTTTACATCATAATTTGTCTCCAGAATTCCATAATTGTACTCTAGCAACGTTTCTCACGAGCTCTTTTTTAATAATTATCTGTATCGTTTCACAACCCACGGATCAAGATCGAGGCAGAGTGGGAGTACTCTTGTTTTGAATGGGTTAATTGATTTTATTGTAATATTGTATTATTGTATTTAAATAATTGATCAATAGAAAAATTGGAATTGAACTTTTTCAACTATTTGAAAGATATTGATGTTTGATGAATAGTATGATATTTTGTTGGTGAGGTATTCATTTTACGATCTAACAACTAAAGCATAGCCCTCTCACTCATGCAACGCCAAGCAAGATGTTTTCTATCTCCAATGATACCGTTGCGCATTCACACTGATTCAACTCCATCGACGGGAACCATAATCCGTACTTGAGCAGCCATAATCAACAGAAGACCGCACTGGATTGGTTGGGACCAAAGGCTTCGTTATCGCTTCATTCAGCGAAGCAACTTCATTTGATGAGTCGACTCAACTTACCAGCAAGCGCCTCGACTTCGCGATAATCCGTCGCTAAGTCGCTCAGAAGTCATTCCTATTTGCACCACAATAGCGCGTGGCTGTCACTTCCTCAAAGCACCAAACTTACAAAGTGAATGCAAGTTTTGTTACCTCAATTATTGGTTGCTTGTGTTGTGTTATGGGTGATCTTTGCAATGAATATTGCAAGGATTTATGTTGTGAAGTTCCTTTATCCCGAATCAATGTATGACACAATTCATTTTTACTCTCTAATGATTATAGATCTGAATTTATAGAAGATTAAAGGTGCTTCTATTCTTTGAAATAGAAGAATTCAACTACAGCTGCTGGATAATATACTAGTATGTTCGTCACTATTAAATCCAATACTATGTGCTTTTTGTTGCTATTGGATTTTAATTTTCAGTGTTTAATTAAAAAATGTGAAAGTGACACATAATCTAGCTACATTGGGACTGTCGTATAAATTCGAATCAGAACCGCTATGGGCTTAAGACTGTGTACCATCACTGTGGTACTTTTCTGGAAGTTATGTTATAATTAAATATTGTGTTTGATGATTTGTAGATCTATTCTTTTTGAGAAAAAGTGATCTTTTCTGTAATGCTTGCAACTGGAAGTGAAAGTCATATAATATATATATTTTGTAGGTGTACTATTAATCAATTCTAATTTTTCAAGTTATCTTATCACTATTTATAAGTTCATGAGAGATTCCAAGAGATAACAACACTCATCCATTAGGTGTCCTTCTTATGTCAGACAAGTTAGTTAATGGACAGACATCACGTGTTAACATACCATTAGAAGTCACACTTCATTCACCCCTATAGAATGAATAGGGGGCGGGTCGTAACAGTATATTATTATTAGACACGGGTCTCGGTAACAAGGTTTTCGGTATCATATTATTTGATGTGAGAGATAAAAAGAGCTGGATTCCTCCAATAGAGGATGGAGTAAAAAATTGTGTGGGATGTCAGAATCAACAATGGTGCTGGGCTTAGGCGCGAAGTGAAAAATGAAGTAGGAAGTAAAGTTAGTCTGAGGGCTTAGCGGACTTTGCTTGGATCAAGCTCTTCCTGTGATGTTGACTGGGAAAGAATAGCTTTGGACTGGTGGAGAGTAGGAGACAGATCATGAGAGATTGCTACTCTATCTGTTCAGGATTCGTAGCAATTATTACATCTGACTTTATAAGAGCAGTTGACGTTGAAGAAACTATTTCGCGCTGAAACTATGAACACTGAAAATGGTCATTGCTAAGACTATGGTCTCATCACTTTATGAACAGAATACTAAACATGCAAGGGCTAAGAGCCCCCAGCAGCTGAGTGCATCTGCTAATAAAAGTTTTAGGGTTGAAGGATTGAAAGGGAATTTAACTTTTTTGATGAATTTGGAAACGTCGCAAAATGTTTTTATTTTGAATATGATTATTATTTTTGATTAATATTATGAATAATTTCACTTTTTAAACCCTTGAGGTTTCTTTATCTTTTAGGTTGTGTTTATATTTATATGGCTATACGTCAGCTTGTGAATTTCGAGGATGAGATATTTTGATTTTCCACAGACGCACTCGCTCATTCACTTCAGGGAGTTTACTAGGGATGAGACCCAGTGCAATTAAATTTTTATATCATAAGCCTACTATGCTCCAAATTTCGTGAGAATCGTTAGGGCCGTTTTCGAGATCCTGTGACATACAGACATGAGCAAAGATATAAACAGAAATTGCTCGTTTAAAAGAATAGGATAGTACTTTACTAGAAGTGCACTGTTTACTCGTAGGCTGGTTTATCATACAAATCTGAAAATAGTACGGTAGGCAATTCAAGAATTACGTGAGCAAAAATTCAAATTACTGCTATTGAACACTAAGGAAAGAGTGCTAGAGTAATATTGGCAAAGTAATACCTAGCTATGGGCTTGGCTATGATACAAACATGGATTTTTGAAAATAGTCTATGAAATTCTCACTTGAATATCAAAGCTGTTTAGAGTCAGTTCATCTAAACAGATTGTTATTTGAAAATAATTGCTATTTTCAATTGAGAGTAAAAAAATGCATCTTCTTTAAATTGGTTTTTGAGTAACTTATTAAACCAACATTATTGGGATCCACTACCACGCGATTAACATATTATCATATCTCTGGTAGCTTACAAGTTGTAAGTTAGCTATAAACTGCATGACTATGACTGTAGTGTGTAAAATAGGGTTTTGTATCTTGTTGGAGTAATCTGAAATGTTGATATCCTGTCAATTCGTCAAGCTTGAAACGTTATTGATTCTAGTCAATGTCAATAACATCCTTTCCACATGCAATCAATATAAATACAGGCTTTTATTCATGGTGAGTATTAACTGTGACTGTGAATTGACAAAAAAAATCTTGATGAAAACTGTGATAAAATTGATTCCGAATGATTTAGAATACAGATATTTGATACAGACAAGCATAGCGTTATTATTGAACAATGATTTGATGGGTTGAGAAATTCATAGGACTCTGACAGATCATTCAGAAATTGCATTTGAACAAGCTTTTTGAAATTGTTGTTCCTGGTTATTTTGCTGGAAAGGGTTTGTCCTTTTTCAACCGATTAAAATCTCATATAATTTTTTACATTGTATGCTCCAATTATGTCTGTCATGATGGGAAATATTAAAGTTCCAACGTTGTTTATGTACAATTCAGAAAATTCAATTTCTCTCTATTGAAAACAACGTTTTTAATCAAATTTATAGATTTCAAGCAATGAATGACTGCATATAGTAAAAGAGTGATCATGAACTAGCTTTTTAATAATCATTTTTGATATCTTGTTTCTACTTTAATCTCACCCGTTAAGTTAAGTTTCTTCTCTCAATCACATACCCTTCACATCTAACTCTGAAGAAATTTCAACAACGTTCAAATCTCATCAATTTATTGCGTCTCGTGAATCTCAAGTTTTGATTAAACTCAAGAATGGCAATTAAAAGAGTTTTATAAGTGTTAAAGTCTTTTCAAAGGATCATATTATAGACTATTATATATGAAGGAGGGCTTTGATATGATAATTACTAGGTCTTTGACCTATAATTACTTCAAAGTATAATTATATCATCCTTATTTAAAAAGTATGACAAATTTACGACAGAACTTGAGTGAATGTAATATAATGATTCGAAAAACATAACCCATTTTTCTCATGCCCCCAAGTCATTTATTGGAGAGAGCTCTAAAATAATTAACCCAATTTTACTGGATCATTCTTTTATAATTATAGTGATACGGAAGCACATTATTCAAGATACTTCCAGATTTTTGAAGCCATATAAACATTCCAGAGAGAAGCGAATACTCTTTGCTGATATTTTTTCACTCTCTAGTCAATCTAGACAGCCAATAAAGCTTCAAATTATCTTCTTCTGAAGTAAAATATTTTCACATCAAACATTCATTTTTTCTGAAGAGAGATCTCTCAAATCAAACAATGATTTTCCTCTCAATAAGGTTCCACCCTACAACAAAATCCCTAGAATATGATTATTGGCTCATCTCCAAAGATTGTGAAGTGGATAATATTGCTGAGACTGACGTTTAAAAACCATGAGATTCAATACAAAACAACACTACACCGTTCACCGAAAGTAGCTGGCTACATTGTGAGTAGCTACTCAGAACGTAATTGAGTTACATTTCAGTCAAATAACGCATCCCAGCTACCTCGATTACACGCTATGAAATGGGGAGGCTTTTTGAGCGAAATATTGTGATGAAATAGGGCGTGGGTTTCCTCTCCATTATTATTCCTCACGACAAAGCCATTATCATCCAAATCATTTTGAGAATCAACATCATGATATAATCGTGAACATGATATTATATTACCGTCTCCATTTTATATGGCATCGAACGTGAAATCTTGTTTAGGAGAAGAAAATGTTTCTTTCAATTGACGTTCATTATTGCATGTTTCACTTTCAAGTAGTAGCGCTTGAAATACTGTTTTATATGGAGCTGCTTACTGATTAGGCCTACGTGCTGCACGACAAACGCACACAAAGTCTGTACGCACTATAGTAAATTTTGAGTCACTACTGAAAGATGATGAAGTTGAGATTCATTGGAGTTGAAGTTGAGTGTCATGAACAATGGGTTTTGACAGCTCCTTAAGCACATCCAGATTTGAATTTATTTTCCTTTCTAATAATTAATAATAAAATCCGGATCACCAGAAAGCCAATTTGGGCTGACTGAATGAAAAATCGCTGAGCTCCAGAGTGGTGGAACTTTCCAGTCTCCCCACCAGCCGGCATTTTCATATTAGACTTTCTATTTTTCGAGCTCAGTCGTGTTTGTGCCTCCTAAAGACTCCTAGGCCCAAGACCTGGACCTTTCCCTGGTTTGTCAAGCTGACCAAGGTGGTGGTATAGTTGAAAATCATATTGTATTCATTTATTCAAAATAAAAATCCTAATATTATATTTTCAGGTTCAATTATGTAAAATCTTGATGTTTATCCAATCACTACAATAAATGTGAAGTTTTGAGGAAAATCCACTTTTTCCTTGAATGGATAAAAAAGGGTGAATTATCAAATCAACTTTATTAACATAGAACCAATTAATAAAATAAATAGATAAAGAATAATTCAGCACAATTACTGTTCTCTCTTCAATAATTTAAGTATCATTCTTATTAACAGTTTTTAAATTAATAATTGATGTATCTCTTTTAAATCCTTGTCAGATTTATAATGAAACCTAAGCACCTAAATTTAAAAAATATTTTTCTTTGCAGCTTTACTCTTCCATCTAAGCGAGGCATCTCCAGTCATTTGTAATATTTTCTTCCCGTCTGGGAATTGGTGGAGCCCACAATTTCTAGAATCGAAGCAACTACAAAATTACAAATGATGGAGAGGCATCCCAATAGAAATTAAAATATTTATTTCTTCAAATAATGGTGAAAGCGTCCATTTTTATTCATATATAAAATAAATAATACCATACGCCACACATGCTTAGAAACCTTGAACTAGAGGGACGTTACCTACAATTATTTTGTATTGGTGGATAACCACCTGAAGCCGACGCAGTTGATTGAGAGATAACTGTTATTCTGATTGAACTTGCAGTTTGAATCTTCAGAATAGTGTTTCTTCCACCCTGAATATGAAATCCATTATAAGGAATATAAGGTAAACTGTGGTGGGCTAAGTGATGTAAATGGAAGATGAGCTGGAGGAAAGATCCAGAATCTGTGTATTATTATGCCTTCCTAGGAGATTCATTCCTTCAAATTTCACAAATTGGTCAAAGTTTGTATGAAACACAATTGTCATCTCGTCATATAAGATCGTAATTTAACTAAAATAATATATTTGTAGGTTAATGAATTCTCAATTTACATTCAAGATCTATCAATGAACGTGGTTTTAAATCGAACCATCTTCAAATTACAATTGCACAGAGTCTGGTGAGATGTTGTAATATTTGTACACAATGAAACATTATAGAATGTATAGTAAATAAAATAAATTCGTATGGCTTTTGTTGGTGGGGAGTTCCCTTTCGGGAATGTTCCACCGCCTGAATATATAATTTAAGCCGTCAATGGGCCTTACGACTGTCATACTTCAGCCGGGACCGACAGTTTAACGTGCCCATCCGATAACACGGGAGTGATGTATAGTAATCTACTCTCATTGAACATGATACTAGTATAGAGCATATAGTATATTTTCCTGTGTTAATAATAATTTGATAGTGGAAACTAATCTAAGGATTGGGATGGGTTGAATCACATCAATGAATCTTAATGACTTATATTCTAATAAGAACAAAAATCAAGTTGACTCCAGATAGTAAATGAAGTATGGAATATTATTCTATTTATCTATTTTTATTGTTTCTCTGTCATGTGACCCATGTCAAAGCTATTTATGGAACAACATTTTTACAATAAGGGAATAAGTACATACTTGGATTATGGTAATAATAGTATAAATAGAGTCTATGTGTCAGGATGCATTGAATCCGACATTGTAAATATAATATTATAAATTTACAACAGTCATGTCATCTATAATATAGATATACTGCAAACTCACTGATTGACTCACTCTGATAATGACAAAATCCTTATGATTTATTGGAATCCTCTCTCAAGAATTAAATATCATCCATTACATTCTGCTCACAATACATTACTTACAATACTGAAGCCAGCAGTATTGTTGATGTCATTTACGATAGCTTAGAGGTTGAGACCCGAGCAATCACTTCTGATTTGCATCGATGCCAGATGAGTTGTACCTTTTTAAATCCAGCAGGAGCAGTGCAAAGATGACGAAGGAACAATAATCCTAGCCGTTAGAAGCTTACCGACTGCGTACCTTTGACGTCAAATTGCGTCATATTGAAGTCGCAAGTTCTTTTTTCAAATTGAGAGCCGGCGAATCGAAAAGCTTTAAATAAATTATCCTCTCTTGCCGGCTTAATACTCTTTCTCCTACCCTCTTCACCTTCAAGTGCATCCCCCGCCAGATCTTTCTCATCCGTTTCACTACTCCAACATTGTAATCCGTCGTTGCGTACCGGATGATTTTATCCAGAGAGAATGGGAAGATGGAGGGAGGGATGAGAAATGAGAGAGAGAGAGAGAGTTAGAGGGTGTGAGAGAGCATCCCTCAAGAACCAAAATCCTCTGCAGGAATCACCAGCGATCCTAGATGCGTTGCTTACAGTAAAAAAATCCGACGGGTAAAATTGCTAGTGAATTGCCTCTTGTATTGTTATTTATAAATTATGAAACCGTAAAAAACTGTAGTAGTTGTAGTTTTTTCCTCATAGGAGTATACCTTGTAGCTAAGCTATTTGATGAGAGGAAGAGCAGAGAAAACTGAATTCCTGTACATCATGATAATACTGAAAGTAACTGTCAAGTTGATGTCAATGCATGCGAATTGATGGACTCTCATTTGGATATTTATAAAGGGTCATATTTATATTTAGGAAGGGTCGAAGCCTGAAACTGAATTTTCAATTTTTTGAATAAAATTTAATTGAGAATTGAAGCAGCGGAATGGCATTCAAACTTTTTCTCTTGCCTGAACCATCTTTAGTTAAGGATTAACTGTTCGAAGAAATTCATGTATCCTTCCAAGTTACTCTTCCAATTATTTACTGGGAATAGGCTATCAAACTCAGTGAATTTTGATTTCTCAAAATCTTTGACACAGCCGATGCTCCCACGATCCAATTTTCTTCTCCACCTCTGAACTTCCCCTGAACTTCCTATTCTCTTACTTCATACTTTGTATGATTGGAAACCTTGTTTTTCTCATGTTTTCAATAATCATAAACTTGGATTCAAACTAGCAGCCTGAAACTAGAATTCATACTGTAATCTTCGGAAATAAATTTATTCTATCTTATTCATTCTATAGTTCTCAGAGAGCTCTGAACTTTCAACACATTGGCTAATCATTAACTCAGGTTTTGAGGCTCACAGGCTCTGTAAACTTGCTACTCAGAGAGAAAGAGAGAATTGAAGAGATAGAGATAAAAAAATGGTTTGAGGAAAGAGGAGAGAAGAGAGATATCTGACAGGCTGTGACAGTGACACTTAGACAGGACAGAATGTCAAGTACACTTCATTTCTCACAGTACAGTGAGAAGGAGGGCTACGTTGTACGGTGTAACAGCTTACATTACCCTCTTGTAGCATTGAAAAATGTAAAGCCTCCATCCACTGCACTGCTTCTGCCGCTACATCAACAGATTATATAGTAACTCATCTATTTATACATCAAATCTAGCATTCTCTGACATTCAACAAAGACTAGTACTTGTTGACTTGTTACGCAGACCATGTCATTCAAAGTTTGTTATAGTAACCAAAACTAGGGAATATCTAGCAGAAGAAGAACTAACTCTCTATAAAAACGTAACGGTACCCTATCTCATATTGGAGAGAATAGATGAAAACTGACCATCAGGACTGTTGATTACTGAGCACTGGTGTCTTCTTGAGTGATGGAAATTGGAGCTTATCATCGTGCATGAAACATCTATCGATCGGGATGCAGAATTTATAAGTTAGTTAGAGGCCTATCAAATTGTATTGGGCTACTCAGCAAGTGAAATATTGCACATTACTCTGATATTATAATATCATATATATATGATTTATGATTTATTGAATTGAATTATAATAGGAGTAGTGGTGTTTCGAGAGAGCTGCCTATCCAATAGAAATCGAGGGGTGTGGCCTCCCCCTCCACCCCCCCTGCCCTAGTCCGCCATTTTGGGCCCGCCAACCCTTCAAGGGTCCTGGCCTCCCCAAGCCTAAGCCTCCAATCATCTCTATTCCGTGCCAATCGTCTCCATCCTCTCAGTCCGGCCGCTCCAGCATCCCGATCCACCACATCTAACCACCTCAGGCGCGGCCTCCCTGGTCGACGTTTCCCTTCTGGCTTTGCCTGTAGGATTTGCTTAATAGGTGAGTTGTCATCTGCCCGGATCACATGTCCGGCCCATCGCAATCTTCCCAGCTTGATAGCCGTAACTATATCCTTGTTTCCATACAAATCATACAGCTCAGCATTATGTCGCTGTCGATAAGCATCTCCTTCCTTAATGGCTCCAAATATCCTTCTCAGGATTTTTCTCTCAAATCTCCTGAGCAGACCCTCATCTTGCCTTGTCATGGTCCAAGTTTCACTACCATAAATGAGCACCGGCACGATGAGTGACTTGTACAGCTTGATTTTCGTTGCTCTGCTGAGAATTTTACTTTTCAGATACTTAGCCATACCAAAGTAGCATCCGTTTGCCAGAATTATTCTCTTTTTTATTTCCGTGCTGGAGTCATTATTCCTGTTGACATGGGAGCCTAAATACCTGAATTCTTGCACTACCTCAAAGTTGTGATTCCCGATAGATATGCTGCTTCCTATTCCACGAGTTCGTGCCTCAGATGTGGATGCCACCATGACCTTTGTCTTGCTTGCATTTATTTCAAGGCCCACCCTCCTGGCTGCTGCCTCCAGTTCCAAAAATGATCCTCTCATCTCCGCTGTTGATCTGGCAGCAATGTCAATATCGTCTGCATACCCCAGAATCTGTACCATTCGGTTGAATAAGTTGCCACCTGTTGTTATTTGGGAGTCTCTGACTGCTTTTTCAAGAGCTATATTAAACAGAAGGCATGCCAATGCGTCACCTTGTCTCAGTCCCCGAGCTGTTTCAAACGGTTCTGACATGAGACCACCAACTTTTACCTGGCATAACACTTGACTCATAGTCATTTGGACTAGCCTTACAATCTTTTCAGGGACTTTCATTAATCTTAATGCCTCATAAAGACGATCCCTTATTATGGAATCATATGCCGCCTTGAAATCCACAAACAAGTGGAATGTGTCTATTTGATACTCCCACGTTTTCTCCAGTATCTGTCGTAGGCAGAAAAGTTGATCAATTGTAGACTTCCCCTGTCGAAAACCAGCCTGGTAATCTCCCACTATATTCTCCGCAAATGGCCTCAAGCGCTCAAACAGAACATTTGAAAAAATTTTATATCCAATGTTGAGTAGAGTTATGCCCCTATAGTTCTCACAGCTCATCAGGTCTCCTTTTTTATGGATAGGGAATATCAACCCCGTGTTCCAGTCATCCGGCATGCATTCTTCCTCCCATACTTTGCATACAATTCTGTGCATATTTTTTAGCAGGTGTTCCCCGCCATACTTGAAGAATTCCCCAGGCAACCCATCCTTTCCAGGTGCTCGGCCATTCTTCAACCTTTTAATTGCACTGCGGACTTCCTCATGTGATGGCGTTGCTTGATGTTCATGGTGACAAGCCACCCTTTGCTGCCGCTCAGTCTGGTCACTTGAGGTTAATCTATTTAAGGCTATTTGAAAATGCTCTTTCCATCTATCCAGAACTCCAGCTTTCTCACTTATTATATTTCCATCCTTATCCTTACAGAGATTTGTTCTAGGTATATATCCTTTCCTTTGCCTGTTTGCTTCATAGTAGAATTTTTTTGTCTCATTGCTATTGTTCAAGGCTTCCAGCTGTGATATATTTTGCTCTTCAAATCTCCTTTTTTTCAACCTGTGCACTCTCTTCTCTACCCTACGTAGCTCTCTATAGTGCTCCATGGCTGTCCTTGTCCTTTGACCTTGCTGAAGTCTTCTATATGCCTTATTTTTTTCCTCAGTTACATCCCGACATTCCTGGTCAAACCATTTGCTTGTCTGTGTTCTCCCTTGGAATCCAAGGATTTCTGTTCCAACATTCCTCAGGGTTTCTTGGCACTTACTCCACATTTCTGATATTGTCCCCCCATCTTCAAGCTGTAGGTTTTCTCTTATATATTCATGAACTTGGCCAGCAGTTTGCTCATTTTGTAATTTCGAAACATCAAATTTCCTTTGCCTTTCATGAGATGCCTTTTTGACATTACACAGCCTAGCTCTAAGGGTTGCACCCACCAAGTAGTGGTCTGAATCCACATTTGCTCCCCTAAAGGTTCTGACATTTAGTAAATTCGTCACATGTCTAGCATCCATGAGTACATGATCAATTTGGTTGAATGTCGTATTATCTGGCGAGCACCAAGTTGCCTTGTGTATATTTCTGCGCTCAAACATGGTGCTTCCAACAACCATTCTCTGGGATGCAGCAAAGTCAATTAGTCTCACCCCGTTATCATTTGATTCTGAATGGAGGCTGTGTTTTCCTATTTGTCGGTGGTAGCAAGGCTCCCTCCCAATCTTGGCATTCATGTCACCAATAACAATTTTTATGTCATTCTGCGGGCACCGATGATATACTCTCTCCAAAGTTTCATAAAAACATCATTTTCCTCCTCTTCCTTATCCTCTGTAGGCGCATGCACATTTATGATGCTTATATTGAAAAATTTCTGCCTGACTCTAAGCACACATATTCTCTCACTCACAGGGGTGAATCCTATGATCCTTTGCCTCATCCTCTCACCGACAACAAAGCCCGTACCAAACATGTGAATTGATTCGTGTGAGCTGTAGTAAAAATCATGCTTTTTTTTGTGCAGTACACCCCTACCAATGAATCTAGTCTCCTGAATTGCAGCAATATCCACCTTATATTTCGTCAATTCTTCCAATAAACCCTGTAGTGCATTACTTCTATAAAGGGTTCTAACATTCCC
>NW_024090912.1:0-22634 GCF_014356525.2 Nilaparvata lugens
TGATGATTATTGATTGAGATTTTTGAAAACATTGGAATTGATTGA
The DNA here is from genome assembly GCF_014356525.2 of Nilaparvata lugens. NCBI lineage: Eukaryota > Metazoa > Arthropoda > Insecta > Hemiptera > Delphacidae > Nilaparvata > Nilaparvata lugens. The sequence continues at coordinate 46 of NW_024090912.1, forward strand.
TTGAGTACTTTATTTCAGTCCATGTCCACTGTTGCCAATTTCAAGGGAAATCCCCGGAATCCGGGGAATTTGAATTTTCATTCCGTTATTTTTCCGTTTTTGGGATAAATTTCAAGGAAAATCTTTCTTGATCATTTTTAAAATTCGATACATGAACGCCTAGAGTTTATAAATCCTTGAGTGATCCATTTCCGAATTGGTAATAAAAGGTAGTGAAGCGTGTATAAAATTATAATTAATTAGATTCAGAAGATTCATTCTCCAAGATATTGTTCATTTCAAAACATATTTGATTTTTCATACTTATATTTGAAAACATATAAATTCTAGGGAAATTCATCCCATTGTGAAGAAATAACCATAATGCATTATTATGATTTAGGTATTTACCTAATTTAATTATGATTTAGTTTTTAAAACTAGAATAAACTTCCATAAAATTGATATTCTTGTTTAGAAAACATGCTTCAAGGAATAATGGATCCAGACCCAATTAATGAAATTGATCCTGCATGCTATATTAAGTTTCCCATACAGAGACCTTTGGTAGAAGAAGAGGAAGAAGATTATTCTATGATTATTTTTGGCTCAAAATCTTATACATCTTAACATTTTGCAAGAGATCCTCTTTTAAACAGCATAAATGAATATTATCATTTCCATGGTTCCACAAGCAATATTTTACTCATTCCACATGTTTTATTTTCCACAGGAAGATCATACAAAACCAGGTCCATCTAGATTCATTCCAGAAAAAATTACAACACTTCAGGCGATATCATCAACCCTGAGGAAGATGATGCAAAACCAGGCCCATCAGGAGTCATACCAAAAAAAAAAAACAATTGCTGTCAAGTGATGTCAATGAAACTGTTGATCATGCTGCTGACAGTGGGAGTGAAGAGGATGAAAATTCATCAAGAAAGTCAACAACAGTCCAATATAAGAAAGGTAATAAAAAAGGTAAGAAATATTACAACAAATTTTCAACAAAATGGTTGGAAACTCCAGCATATAAGGATTGGCTGCAAAAATCTAAGAAGAAGGCTGGTGAACATGAATTAGCTTATTGCAAAATTTGTGATATTCATATAACATCACATAAAAATGATATCCACAGGCACAGTTTGTCTGAGAAACATCTTTTGCACACAAGGGAAGTCGAAGGCAACTTGGATCTTAAAGACTTAGTTGAAAATAAAGCAATAACTAGTCAGCAAAGGAGGGCAGAAGTTAAATTAGCTGGTTTCATAGCTGAGCAGAATTTTTCGATTCAAACTATAGATTCCCTAGTTCAACTGATGCCCAATATTTTTCCTGATTCAAAGGTCGCCCAGGGTCTTAAACAACACCGGACCAAAGCGACTGCAGTAATAAATAATTCTTTAGGCTCTGAATTAAAAAAAAAAAAAAACAATTGAATACAATTCTTAGTAGGCCAGGAAATTACTTCAGTATTATAATGGATGAGACAACTGATGTAAGTACAACTAAACAATGTGCATTTGTTGTGGTATATTTTGATCATGGGATTAATGAAATTAGATCAAGATTTTTCGAAATGAAAGAAGCAGTGTTTTCAAATGCTGAAGATTTAGTTGCTTGTTTGGAAAATGTATTGGAGGGAAATAATGTACCAATACAGAATCTATTTGGATTTTCATCTGACACAACAAATGTGATGTTTGGTGATCACCATTCAATATCCAGCCTTAGAAGCTTATCTAAGGCAAACTGTTTTTGATGACCCGTCAAAAACAACTGAGGAAATGATTCAGACAATAGGTAGTAAATTCACTAGAATATATCTAGAATTTATTTTTATGTTCTTGGTTTATTCACAGAATTTAATACTATGTTTCAAGTTGAAAGCCCCCTTTTATATAAAGTAAAGCCTTAGGTTCAACGTCTCTTAAAGACATTGATGAGCAATTTCATGAAGCTGAGTGCTGTGAGGAACCAGGATATTTTTGAATTTGATCATACAAACAGAACCCTTTTTGTCTCAAAAGAAAAAATTACTTGGGATTACACGTCCAAGAGTCTGCAACAAATCTTATAAATGATCCAGATGTACCAAGAAATGGAATAGATCGATTTTTTGAAACAATTCAAAATTTTTACATTAAAGCAGTAAATCAAATCAAAAAGAGATTTGTTTTCAAAGACGACATTTTCTCAATAATAGAAATTGTCGATCCTGAATTTTCACCAACCCTTAAAGTCGGATCCCTAGAGCAGGTTTTCAAAAGATTCAGCAATTTGATGGAGACTGTCAACAAATCAAAAGCTGAACAGGAGTGGAGAGACCATGCTTTGTTGGACTTCGAAATCCATGGTCTAGACCCTACTCTCCCTCCAGTGGTTTACTGGAATAAAGTGTTTCTGCTTAAAAATTCTGTTGGTCAACCTTTGTTTGGAGAGTTGAAAAAATTATTTGCCTCTTATTTGTTCTACCATTTTCAAATGCATCGGTTGAAAGAGTATTCAGTATGCTGAAAAATATAAAAACTACACATGGGAACAGACTAAAAACTAGAACTATTGTATCCCTGATGACTACAAAAGAGAGTATCACTGAAGAAGGCGGATGTACAAAATTTGAGCCAACACCAGCAATGTTGAAAGCACTATTTGGAAATAAGTAATCAATTCTGTTATTTCAAGGTTGAATTGAAAAAGTATAGTGTTTAGAATAAGATTGATTTAACGTTATTTTTCATTTATACTTGTGATCCACTGACTGACTTCATTTTTTATAGTTACACTATACTGTTTTTTTATAGTCCAGATTTTTCTCATCTTAAATATCCCGTTTGTAACCGCCACCTAAATACCCCATAATGTCTCCTGAATCTGTACCCTTTTTCTCTCCATCCGTCTGCACCGTGTAATCTGTGGTTTCTGCTGCTACAATTGAGGCTCCGTGCGTACTCTGTGGTCACACAACCGTTGGATTCAAAACTGCAGTCTTCTCGGTTGAGAAAGGAGACACAGTCTCCGAAAATTTCCCCCATTTCTAATGTAAGTTTTTAAGTGTTTTCAATCTATTTATATCGTGTCTCCTGTTTCAATTTATATTACAAACTTTAAAGTGTCTTCTGTTATGTGCTATATATATATATATATTATATATATATATATATATATATATATATATAATATATATATATATTATATATATATATATATATTACATGAAATTTTAATACTCTGCAGTAAATATAATAATTTTACAGGAAGTAAGATATCGCTGCAGCTTGAACACATAGCCTATAAACTCATTAGATTCGATGATTTATTGGATTTTATGTTTTATCTTGTATGAATGTTATGTCGGCTGCTGAACTAATGGAAGTGAATGAAGCTGGAATGGTCGGCTGGAATATTGTTGGCTACTACTGCTATTGCTTTTACGACTATAAAATAGTCCACATGTTGGCCCTGTCGCTGGCCCAGTCAAGTCTACATCTATAATGACAGTAGTGAGGTCCACGTTATAATGGCAGTTTTTGATTGACAATGGTATTGCTATCCTTGTCTATCATTCAACAAAGCGGATAGCGCTATCTCTTTCTCGCTTTGCTCTGTTGCCAGATCGTCTTTTAACAATGTAGAATTAATAATTAACAGAATATTTCATCTTAATTATGAAAACTCATTATTAAAAAATATAATTTCTTTCTTAATAAAAATATAATTGATTATTTTAAACAAGAATGAACCATATTACATCAATAGACCTGTATCAGCAACCGTATATGGAAGGCATTGATAGGCAGAGGATCGGCAACGTTTTTCTCCTATCTTTCTCCACTGCCATTATAACGTGGACCTCACGATAGGCCAGCGCTGGCAAATCACCCATCAACACACTGGGGCTGGTCGTCATATTGGGCCAAGAAGTGGATACGGCATTACTAATATAACCTCTGGTCATACAGATTCATTGAATCATGTAATCTTATGGATTTATAGGAAATGACTGAAAATTGTGCTCCTGCAACGGGGGCTCCAGCACACTCGATCAGAATCGTGTACGTTCTAAATCCGCCATCTTGAAGGAAAGTAGATTTTGCTTTTTTCGTCAAGTTATCAGCTGCTCAGCTTCATTGTAGCTCAACATATATAGACTATAATTATATTGCATCAGAATCAATGAAAATTTTCTTCAATCACTAAATTAATTATGAATATACAGTACGAATATCTAATATTTTATTACATTTGTACAATAATTCTGTGGCAATGCTTCAGTTTGAGTGATTCAAAATTAGCGGCAAATCTAATTCCATTCAAGATGGCGTCTTCATTATTAGGCTTATCATTTATACAATTACCTACTCATGAGAATAAAAATTTATGCAATTCAACTTAAGACCAAATGAAAATGAAAATCTGAATGCCATAGCTCATTCTTCAATGTGCATGCTAAGCAACTGCAACTGTAAAGTGGTGAAGAGTACATCTTCAATGAAATACCTGGGTGTTCTTCTTGATTCAAGGTTGCGTTGGGAGGAACATATTGAGAACGTGAAAAAACAACTCTTCATAGCATGTAGGGAGTTTTATTTTCTTGGAAATCTATGCCCAAATGATGTGTTAAAAATGATTTACTATGCCACTGTAGAAAGTAGATTGTCATATGGAGTGGTGGCTTGGGGAGGTACTTATTTTTCCATTATCAATCCTTTAATAGTGGGACAAAAGCACATTGTCAAAGTAATGGATAAAAAACCTATGATACATTCGTCTTTGGCTATATTTAGACGCTGGAATTTGCTCCCTCTCAGATACCTATTTTTTAAACTATTCTAAGATTTGGAGGAGAAAGAGGAACAAATTTAGGAATAGAGCGGGGCAGGAGACAGGACTTGAGATTAGGGGACATGCTAATACCTCCGCGACCATATAAGGAAATATTCCGAAGATTTTACTTGTATGTAGCCCCCCGAACATTCAACAACTTGCCGGTAGAATTGAAGCAAATCTATAATAGGAAACATTTTTGAAATGAAGTAAAAGCTTGGCTTCTATTACAAAATGATGTGGAGAGTTTATTTTCAAGAGTAGAATAGATATGAATTTGCGGGTTTCATTGGATGAATGTCTTCTTTCTCTCTTGGAAATTGTGTGAAGATAATATTATTATTCAAGCTACATGAGTTGTTTTCCTATAATGTTGATCATTATGGACGGAAATTTATAAAATGGAATTTATTAATTATGCTAATTGCTTGGAATGTGCATTGATTGTTTGTTATTCTTTTCAAATGAGGGAAAGTGGATTAAAATGTTAATATACATGTATAATCCAAACTAAAATTCCTTACCCAGTCATATTATGCAAGTTCCGACTCAGCAAAATAGTTCATTGCTTTTTTCTTGATTAAAAATATGATGGTGTCCCAAACAGGACTTTTAGTCCTCGGGGTACTTGAAATTATTTATTCTTCTTTTGATGTAAATGAGTTATTGTGATTTTTTTGTACAACGTGTAATTGTATTATTTTATTATCTTTATTTTTATAATTTGCAAGATTTTTGTTGTGATATATCTTCTCTACTATTCAAAATTTTCGATTATGTGTAATGTATAAATTGGAAGAATAAATGTATTATTATTATTATTATTATATTTATGTAGATTGCAATATATACTGTCTTATATACTTATATACAATAGCTTACAATACAGCAAAATGATTGATGAATTTACATAATATAGACTAAGAATATAGGAAGACTAGGAATCAGTGACAAGGAAGATTGTTTCTACATATTTTGGATTTTGTAAAACATCCAAACAACAACGGTATTTTGGAATGTCAGTTTAAAGTGAATCTCAATTTCACTGCAGCATTATTTTTATACACAATTAATAGTATTAGACCCATGTTTAGAACATTTTCTTCTATCATTGGAGCTAAAAATAAATAATGTTTCAAAGGTTTTGAGGAAATAAGAGCAATGAGGTTTACCTTCTATATTTGAAGTCGGAGGAGCGCTCAAGAGGAGGCATCCCAGAGATGAACAGAATTATGAGAGTTGTGAACAATGGACTGGCAATAACGGCCCACTCCTCTCCCTCGATCACATTCAACGAGATCACGAATATTCCCCACCACAAAAGAATTTCACCGAAATAATTCGGATGCCTCGACATTTGCCATAGTCCTGTTGAATTGAAACCAAATTAATATCATGTAGACTTCAAAAAAAGCATTACAAGAAGATTAGCAAAGCATTACAATTTTACCAAATCAGAGATGATCACAGTTTAGACAATAAATTGCTCATTAAAATAATGCACCAACGTGTTAAAGTTTTATTAGAACAGTAAAAGTGATTTAATTTTGTATTGAAATATTATAATAGATTTTTAGCAATACTGTATTTTAAAAGTTCAGGACTCTGACCTGGGGGTGCCGATTGGGGTGGTCGTCCGGAGGACCCTTACACGTTCGACTCCCCCACCCAAAAAATTGATGAATTTTTCAATTATTGCAAACAGCATTTTTAAGAGCTTTATTTTTTAATATTGATTAGATTTTTGATTTGTTGATTTATGATACTTATTTCTGCACCCTCAACATTTTTTTCAAACACCACTTGGAAAAGTGGGGGGGGGGAGCGATTGCCCCGTCGCCCCTCCCTGGATCCGCGCCTAAGAATACTATCTAAGAATTAAGATAATGTATTTAAAAATTCCTAATCTATTAACGTAAATTTATGACGCGAATTTTAACGCAAATCCTGAGTATTTGATTGATTCAAATGAATTCGAATAGTATAAATTAAAATAGTAGTATAGAATGTCCTCTTCAATTAATGGCAATGTCAAGTTTGGACAGAAATGTCCACTCTACCACTTAATCACGAGATAGCCTATTCATTGATTGATTTATAGGTATACAAAAGTTCACCATTTGTCAACTAAAGACAATAATGAGTTTCAATATGATTTCCATATTATCCTTCTATCACACTCGAGATAATTTTCTATCCTATTATAGTAAACGTTCAGTTTCTCCCTGTGGAAACATTGTTAGGCTTAGAGCAAACAATAGTCTGTGCAAACCTTAGTTTACAGCACATTGCTTTATGGCCAATGTTATTTCTTACAATAATAGGAACACACAGTTGCCGTTTTTCTGTTGGTTCTAGCAAAATGACCTACGCTCTCACACAATTAGCTCAGGGGCTTTCTGGCTTTTGTGAAATTTGTGTTCTGTAATTGTATTGTAATTGCAATGCTGCAAATCTTAAAGTCGTCACACACGCAGCTACGTGTAGCTAGGAATACGTCTTCGGAAGACGTAGTCGTCCTATCTCCCAATGTTACTAAAATGGTGAACGGAATGGATCGCATAGCGTGAATTCAACATTGGGAGATAGGACGACTACGTCTTCCGAAGACGTATTCCTAGCTACACGTAGCTGCGTGTGTGACGACTTTAAGATTTGCACAGACGATAGTTGAAAGTTGAATAATTTCAAATTGGAACTGTCAGTTTTAAAACCTCTCCATCCATTTCAGAACCCAAAAATAGAGTTCATACATTTTTTACATCAGGAAATGTCAGCAAGATCCAACTAATCGTCAAGTGTGATTAATGGGAATATCCCTTAGAGATAACAGAAAAGAAGAAGGGAAATCGTCTCACCATCGTTACACCATTTGCCCTTATTGGCCGGATCTTGACGAAATGAGAACTTCTGGAGGTCGGCGTAGGTTTCGATGATGAGACCGGTGAAGAACATGCCGGTGCCAGTGGAGTCGAGTGGTGTCATCGTTTTGGGAGCTCCGCGAGATATCGAATTGTGCGGCGCGTTGATGAAAATCACAGGCAGGCTCACCACGAACACCCAGATTGCCTGGAAGTAGACGAAAAATGAAAATATTTCAGAAAAACAGTACAATATAATGAAATATTTCAGAGACTGACGCTTTTAAAAAAGGGTCACAAATAATATTATTCTGGGATTCCTCCTTCTTCTAGTTTCCTCCTGAAAGAGTTACTCGGTGGTTCAAAGAAGTTCTTATCATCAATCACTGATGTACATGTGCTTACTCATTTTCTTCACACTCTCTTTCAGTAGAGTGTTAATGAACATCCTTTTCCAAGAATGTACAGTTACATCTTTGAAATCCGCTGATTTATCTAGATATAACATACAAGAATCGAATTTCAATTTGCATTCCATGTTAAAATCGATCAATAATTTTTCTAATCATAATATCTAGAAAAATTCAATGAATATTTTTCCATATTGTTATTTTACTATTGTGATATAGTTAGTAGTGTCAGCATGTTTGATGTAGTGTAATGTCAGTATATACAAAGGGGTCCAAAAAAAAAAAAATGTATACACTCTTTGACAGTGAATATCCTGGTAACGCACTGATAGTTGTTACAGTTTGCATGTGGACTATTCATGCCACACTACCTGTTGACGAGACATCGAACCGCAATACCAAAAGTAAGGCCCAATTCACACAGAACGGACGTTGGGCAAAGACATGACACGGACGTGGCGCTGGCATGGCATATGCAATGCACGCCAGATGGGCGAGATAGTGGCATTTCATTTCGATCCTATTCAATTGAACATTTTTTGGCCCTTCTCATTTTGATCAATTGGCGTGTCCGTTCCTGTGGACCACGACATACAGCAGTGAGACGTGGCGTAGGCGTGCCTCTCTGCGTCACGTCTGTTCTGTGTAACTTAGTAGACCTTACTTTTGGTACTGCAGTTCGATGTCTAATCAACAGGTAGTATGGCTTCAGTAGTCCAAATGCAAACTGTAACAACTGCCAGTGCCTTATCAAGAGTGTATGTACCTTATTTTGAACCCTCCTGTATTACAGTAATCTATTTGAAAAATTCTAATCTTTGAGTGTCCCAATACTACGGAAAAATGTAGTGTGAATTATGATTTTATAATATTGTTCAACAAAGAACTTTTTAACTTTGACCTATTTTATTAATTATTACTCATCAAGAGTTACTGCAACTATATGATTTTCTTATTTTTATTGTTACGTACTGGTATTTTCATAGTAGGCCTATGCAGAACCAGAACCAATGTGAGAAATATGTACGAATGAATAAATATTAGAAAACTGGCTTGCCCGGCGAACTTCGTATCGCCAAAAAGTTAGTTAATGCATCTCATGACAAACTTTAGCTGGATGCACACCTGAGTAGGCGCGATGCGGCATTTTGCATCCAGGTGCTTCTTGTTTATTGGTTTGAATGGAAGAACTCGCACACACTGAATCGGACAAGGCGTGGAACAGCCATAAGATCAACACTTTGTATAACCAAGTCGCGCCTCCTGAGGTGTGCTTAGCCTTAGCTTTATATCATGCACTATATTCTTATGAAAATTATCCAACAATCAGTATTTACATTTATATCTCAATATGGACTTCCTAAGTGCTTATTTGTACAGCAGTTTGTATTTTTAGATATGATTGAATGCAGCTTGCTGGGAAATTGAATAATATATCTCCTTGCTGCTGACTTTCCCGTATATATTTCCCAAGTTAGGACGTCGTTCGTACCGCGGCATTATTATTAAAATGTTGTGAATCAGCAGAAATAAAATAGAAAAACACATCTACCGACGGCTGTTGGATGACACAATGGGCCCGTTTTGTGTACATGGAATGTGGTAAATTGTCCGATTCACAATTTACCAAGTAAAAAGTTCCACGTTCCATGGGAGGAATTTTGACAGATTCTGTTCCAGCTCCAACTTTCTGCCCCACAGTCGAAGTGTGGTAAATTGTCCGACCTGGTACAGTTCCAACAGGTTCCAACTATCTGAGCTCTGATTGGTCGATTATTGTAGTCTGCTTGCTTCTCTGCTCATGCACTGATAGTTTGTTTACCATAGCATAGATTACATAACCAACAATATGATGTTTGATAACCATTCATTAAATGAATTTTTCTCGATATAAAATTTGAGAGTAATGGAATAAAAGAATTTACACTTTTCTAGACGGTAGGTTTGTAAAACAGCCTTTCTTCATTCACGCAGCTAGTAAACGACACAGTTTAGTGTAAATCAACTTTACATGTGCGCGCCAAAAGCTTGAACCAACGATTTTGAAATGGCGTTCCATGGGAACATTTTGCACTAGTCACGTGATTGAACAATTTACGGTTGGAACTGGAACAATTTACTGTACACAGAACGTACACAATGATTATAACAGCTGATTTTTATTTCTGTGTGTGGCCAGCTCACAAATCCTCTCCCATAAGGATTAAATGTAAACTTTAAGAATGACCGTAGGGAAGAGTCCTGAAGTCGGATCATAAATTTGATCGGCCATAAACCTGCTTCTGAACAAAACAAACACAACTAAAAAAATCATCAAAATCGTGGCACACATAAAAAAGTTATTGAATGCCAAAATTTGAGGCTCGATTTTTATTTAGATAGATTCATAATAAATATGCATGAATAATATTAATATGAAAAAATGCACAATACCCTAAATATATGCTATTTTAGTCTGAATTTGCTAGGTTGAGTTATAAAGTTACCTGAAACGTCCAGAAGACGGCAAATCGAATAGTGTTGCTCCGTCTGTCGTCAAATTTAGCATCTCGTCCGATCTGCACAATGCGGTAGAGAAGGTAGCAGGAGAGCCGGAATCCCCACAGGCACACAAACGCTGTCACCATTAGCTGGCGACTATCATAGCTCTGCGAATAATTGCAAAAATAAATAATAATATATCTTATAAATAAAAATAGATAATTTTTTGATTGACAACTAGCTTAGAAAAATGTTCTTGTCTTTTGCTTGCATTAATTTTAGATTCATATCTCTTAACTCTAAATTTATCGTTTCCTCAAAACCTGTACTAGTGAGATACAATTGAAAACGAACTGTAAAAATTTCTTATAAACAGCATCAATGCCTCCCATTTCACCAATGCTTGGTTTCAAGTGAATCTCACTACCATATAATAGAATATGACCGTATTTAGAAGCTTCTTGGCATAATATAATAATGTAAATTGACTTTGGAAGTTTGGATAAGACGCAACTGAGAATGAGAAATTGATTAAGACGAATGAGACGCAACAGACGCAATAAGAGAAATTGATGAAATCTTATGAAATGAATGTATAACTTGAATAAGAAATTGGATAACATTGACATAGAAATATGTATTTCAAGTTTCTTGGTCCATGAGGTCTTAATTTTACCAGAGAAATCTCCTATAATTAATTCTTAATTAATAATAATGCTATTATTAATTCTGTGATTTTACTCATCACAAGATATATTGTATTAAAGAAGAACTCAAAATAAGAAAGTGTTAGCACCCAGTCTCCTAGGAAAGCGATCTCGTGGATGACCCAGACAGAGATAGTGGTAACAAGTCAAGTGCAATATAGAGAGGCTTGGAGCTACTGAAGGAGATGCTCAGGATAGATCCACCTGGTGGCTTTTTGTTGGTGTGGCCTAATGTCGACTTAGATGTAGAAGGCCCTGGCAGTAAGTATTGTGCTAGAGGTGATTTACATAATATATGTGTTACAATGCGATTGAAATCGGAAGTACCTAATAGCAATCGTAAATATTGAAATACTCTATTGAGAAAAGAACAGAATAGAGAAGAAGCACTATTGATTTCTTCAGAGTTATTTGAGACTTTAAAATTGTATGGTTACAAAATTTTCTTACGACTATGATCGAGCATTATTAGTTCCATACTTTAAAATAGGTAAATAAGATAGTTGGAAATGGAATAACTTACCGGTTTAAATGAGTTTTGTCCAAGAAAGAAGGTTAAAAGAGCGATAATAATAAAATTTGTTCCTCCAGCGAAATCAGCCACTTTATCATACTCGTAGCCTGCGGCGATTCCAAAGAATATCAATTGCATAGCCACAGTGACTATTGCACTGATGGCTAAGTGTGATTCGTCTAAAATCTTTACAGCCATTGGACTGGTACTCCTAAAAACAATAATCATTTTCTAATGTTATAAGTGGGTCTAAAGATAAAGTAAACAGAAGGGGAAAACTATCTATATGAAAGCCAAAAATTTAACTTTCTAGAAAGCTTACATTATTTTCAATAATTTTACATTATGGCAAGACTAAGGTTTGATCAAGTTACAATAGTAACGTAATCGAAAAAATCCTATTATATAAAAGTACACGTTCTTTATTTGAATTTAAGTTAACATTCTAATTAGATTATATATAATAATTTTTAATATTTGAGCTTATCAATATCTTGGATAAGTTAACCAGGATTACATTATTTCCACTATGCCTTCTTTTTTACAGAGATTTCAAATCTTGTTTTATCTTTTTAAAATAAAAACATATAGAATTTAAATTTAGTACCTGATATCATGATAAAATATTCTAAAAAACAAATAAACTGACCGATTCAGGATAACGGTAGCCAAATATATTTCTACTGGTACTGTAGAAATCTTTTGAAGATTGAGGTTACCTTACTCTATAAAAAAATATTGAGAATACTGAAAAATGGGAAGTTTTTACTCACCTTCACCAACGAAGATAAATGAACCGGATAAGAACTAAACTTGGCAATCCCAAGATAGAATATTAATTTAGCCTACATCAATAACAAGAGTATTTTAGACACCCCATTCTGTATTTCGTTTCAAATAATTTGCTAAAAACATTAAGTTTATTTGTATTAAATACAAATGATACAGCTTTAAAAGCCATGAGATTGATAATTAACAAGTAAAGTAAAAATACTGAAAGAATTATTCAAATTGAATAGTGAATCAAAATAGTAAACCATTCAGAGCAGAGCAGACAGCAGAGAACAGACGAGAGACGATATAAATCCACACAGCTGATGCTTTGTTCAATACCAGCATGCTCAGAAACAAGTTACATTCTAGAGCGGCATTTTCAAATTCACCAAAATTCATGTTTTGGCACTAACATTATTTAAACATAATCATGGAAACTATGATTTCAAATTTGTTTTGATTTTTTATGAAAACTCAAGCAATAGTAGGAACTTATAGAAATTGAAGAGAGCCTTGATTCAAATTTGATTTATTCATAAAATTTACTTTTTATTTCATAATAATTAAGACTTTTATGGAAATGTATTTTCTTCATTTTTTATTGGCTACCGGTAGCTGATCAGCTGTTCAAAAGCGTACACTTCAACCCGTGTTTACATTGAAATCCCTATGTCGAATGGAATTTTTCATGAATAAACATTAATAATTCAACTGATAACTACTTTTTCGAATAAAGGGTTGTTGTTTTATTTTACCAATACAATTTTTATCCTTCATCATGAATTTCAAGGGTAGTAATCATTGAGTTATCTTAATATTCTTAGTTATTGGTTAACCAATTTGTAGGTTACCCTTGTTTTGAATTAGCTTTTTCAAATTCAAACACGTATTTCAATTATTGTCAAAATATATAGTGTAAAGTTGAGTTGCTTGGGCTTTGAGTTAGGCCTACCTATTGTTTTTTTCAATTTTGATTACAGTATTGCTCAATTTCTACGAGAGGAATTACAACCACGGCTTTTGTAGTATGCTAATATTTATAGCTTTATTAGATTTAAGAAATTCTTAGATTAAACATAACTTTTTTGAAAAGGTAAATTGGTAGGATATCACTCACTTTATTATATAAGTCACCATTGGAATAAGAATTCTTCTCAAATCATAACAAGAATGGCTTGAAATAGAAAACTTTGGCATTGTAGGTTATCTTTAGTATTAAAACAGAACATACAGTACGGTATCCCTAACAATATTATTATAAACGAAAATATGTGATCAATGATTATACTGCTATAGCTTACTCAGTAAAGGATTTCAATATTCAGCCTGATCCAGTAACTTATAAAAATAATTTTTATCTAATCTGTTTCTACTCTTAACAAAGAGAGTTTGTGTTTGACACAATTTAAAAATTTGACGATTTCCTGATCCAAGACCGTGAGCAATACATCTTACTCATTGGAACTAAGTACCGGTAAGTAAAGTGTTCTTTATGGGTTATGGATGATCGATACAGAGTAAATAATAATTTGTTGCAGAGTGAGATATCAGAGTTTTTTTATTTATATCATAATAAGAATATACATAGATTTTTCATGATATGACCATGTCATATCATGAAAAATCTATGTATATTCTTCAATAGGGCTAATAAACCAATGATATGTCTATTGACGCTCTGGTAGGATACTACTTGAAAGATTTATTCTTGGTCACAACAGTAATAATATGAATAATATCCTGATACATGAGAATAAAGGTATGATCACATTGAATGGGTACGTGCAAATTTACATCGAATCATGCATGACCCGAAAAACAAAATTTGAAAAATTCTATTGAAACACGTTGTTCACACTGAACGCAACCAAGTGTACGCTTACAGTGTGAGTGTTCCCTTTGCTCTTTTCAGATATAGTACGTTTCTCGTCTGCACGCTTGGTTATGCATAATTAAGCGCGCTCTTGCACAAATTATATTAATATTTATGATGGTCTCTTCTAACATGCAAAGGCTAGAGTCCCCCAGCTGAGATAAGATTATCTGCTAAATGGCAGGGGTATCATTATAGCGCAATTAATAACACAATTCAGAGTTGCTATAAATTTGTCATTTCATTTCTTGAACTGTTATTTCATTACTAAAAAATTTAACATTTTCTGCTCATTTGGTTTTGAAAATCCTGATAAAACACAGATAAACACTGGAAACGCCAATTTCTAGCACACCTTCTAAGCCCTTTCGATAGCCTACATAACTAATACACCTCAAGTTACCAGAAATTTTGTACCAAACGTAAGAATTTTCTCTTGAATTTTTAAAAAGCTAAGAAAACGCTGGTTTTCTGTCAATTCTTGAAAAAGCGCATACCGTATTGGTCGTCTTTGAATTTTTTTTCAATTACGGTCTCAGTCACTACACCTCCGAGTTTACGGAGGTAGTGTCTTAGTGCGCCTGTATAAGTTTGAACATTAACTATATTTCATTTTGATAACTTTAAAGTGAAAAAACACCCACATTCGTTTGGTGTGGCGACGACCGTTTCGAGTTTAAAGTTTTTAGTTTAAAGTTATCAAAATACAATACATTGTAATAATATTGGTAAAAAAATATGGATAACAACGAATCAACTGAAACACGACTTTCTTACTTATCCGGGTGAGTAAATAGATTAATGGGTGAAAGAATGAGTGTCATTTTACTTCTACCTAATATAAATTAATATAAAATATAATGTCAAAAACTGATATGTTCATACTTCATTCAGTTTTGAAGCTCTGCTATTCGAATTACAGCACTATCTTTAATAACTTCTGCTTTATCAATTACTCACAGTTGTGGGATCAGAGGAAAACATACCGTAGGTGATTAAAAACACTACAGGCAGTTTTAATAATTCTAAACTTTGAAGAAAGTATATAGGTATATACAGTAGTTCAAATGAAATATTATTCATGATTGTAAATGTCATAATGTTAATACAAAAATTACGGTGTTAAACTATACAGTTAATTTTGTAGACCTACCAGGGTACACTATTTTATTAATTGTAACTCATTCTCTATTAAATGTATGCCAGCAATGAATCATATTAAGTCTAAAAAAGCTTTGATAATATATATATATATATATATATATATATATATATTATATATATATATATATATATATATATATATATATATATATATATATATATATATATGTAATATTTGTCCTACACGATTCAAAATCAACACTTTTTTACTTGAAAGTTTTGAAATAATAATGAATTTAGTCTTGAGCTCCAGAATAGAGTTGAGCGCAGGGTAAGTCTAAAACCTTGACCGGGTGTAAGTCTAAAACCTTGATGACCAGCATAAAAAGTGATTGACCGGGTATTAATAATTGTCCGATTCATTTAAAATTTGGCATACAGGATAATTCACACATATTTAACATACTGTTGAAGTTTCTTCAAAATATAATGATGTTTGGGGGTGGTTAGGGGTAGAAAACCCTATTGACCAGCATAAAAAGTGATTGACCGGGTATTTCTAATTGTCCGATTCGTTTCAAATTTGGCAAACAGGATGATATACACATATTAAACATACAGTTGAAGTTTCTTCAAAATATAATGATGTTTGGGGGTGGTTAGGGGTAGAAAACCTATTGACCAGCATAAAAAGTGATTGACCGGGTATTTCTAATAGTCCGATTCGTTTCAAATTTGGCAAACAAGATGATATACACATATTCAACATACTGTTGAAGTTTCATCAAAATATAATAATGTTTAGGGGTGGTTAGGGGTAAAAAACCCTATTGACCAGCATAAAAAGTGATTGACCGGGTATTTCTAATTGTCCGATTCGCTTCAAATTTGGCATACAGGATGATATACACATGTCAAACATACTGTTAAATTTCATCAAAATATAATGATGTTTAGGGGTGGTTAGGGGTAAAAACCCTATTGACCAGCATAAAAAGTGATTGACCGGGTATTTCTAATTGTCCAATTCGTTTCAAATTTGTCATACAGGATGATATACACATATTTAACATACTGTTGAAGTTTCATCAAAATATAATGATTTTTAGGGGTGGTTAGGGGTAAAAAACCTATTGACCAGCATAAAAAGTGATTGACCGGGTATTTCTAATTGTCTGATTCGTTTCAAATTTGTCATACAGGATGATATACACATATTTAACATACTGTCGAAGTTTCATCAAAATATAATGATGTTTAGGGGTGTTTAGGGGTAAAAAACCCTATTGACCAGCATAAAAAGTTATTGACCGGGTATTTCTAATTGTACAATTCGTTTCAAATTTGGCAAACAGGATGATATACACATGTCAAACATACTGTTGAGGTTTCATCAAAATAAAATGATGTTTAGGGATGGTTAGGGGTAGAAAACCCTATTGACCAGCATAAAAAGTGATCGACCGGGTATTTCTAATTGTCCGATTCGTTTCAAATTTGTCATACAGGATGATATACACATATTCAACATACTGTTGAAGTTTCATCAGAATATAATGATTTTTAGGGGTGGTTATGGGTAGAAAACCTATTGACCAGCATAAAAAGTGATTGACCAGGTATTTCTAATTGTCCGATTCATTTCAAATTTGGCATACAGGATGATATACACATATTGAACATACTGTTGAAGTTTCATCAGAATATAATGATTTTTAGGGGTGGTTAGGGGTAGAAAACCCTATTGACCAGCATAAAAAGTGATCGACCTGGTATTTCTAACTGTCCGATTCGTTTCAAATTTGGCATACAGGATGATATACACATATTAAACATACTGTTGAAGTTTCATTGAAAAATAATGATGTTTAGGGGTGGTTAGGGGTAAAAAACCCTATTGCCAGCATAAAAAGTGATTGACCGGGTATTTCTAATACATGTGTGTAGCCCCACAAAAAATAGTCTAAAGGCGTCAAATCGCATGATCTTAGTGGCCAACTTACCGGTCCATCTCTTGAGATGAATTGTGCTCTGAAGTTTTCCCTCAAAATGGCCATAGAATCGCGAGCTGTGTGGTATGTAGCGCCATCTTGTTGAAACCACATGTCAACCAAGTTCAGTTCTTCCATTTTTGGCAACAAAAAGTTTGTTAGCATCGAACGATAGCGATCACCATTCACTGTAACGTTGCGTCCAACAGCATCTTTGAAAAAATACGGTCCAATGATTCCACCAGCGTACAAACCACACCAAACAGTGCATTTTTCGGGATGCATGGGCAGTTCTTGAACGGCTTCTGGTTGCTCTTCACTCCAAATGCGTCAATTTTGCTTATTTACGTAGCCATTCAACCAGAAATGAGCCTCATCGCTGAACAAAATTTGTCGATAAAAAAGCGGATTTTCTGCCAACTTTTCTAGGGCCCATTCACTGAAAATTCGACGTTGTGGCAGATCATTCGGCTTCAGTTCTTGCAGGAGCTGTATTTTATACGGTTTTACACCAAGATCTTTGCGTAAAATCTTCCATGTGGTCGAATAACACAAACCCAATTGCTGCAAATGGCGACGAATAGACATTTCACGGTCTTCAGCAACACTATCAGAAACAGACGCAATATTCTCTTCTGTACGCACTGTACGCATTCGTGTGGTTGGTTTAATGTCCAATAAAGTAAACTGAGTGCGAAACTTGGTCACAATTGCATTAATTGTTTGCTCACTTGGTCGATTATGTAGACCATAAATCGGGCGTAAAGCGCAAAACACATTTCGAACCGAACACTGATTTTGGTAATAAAATTCAATGATTTGCAAGCGTTGCTCGTTAGTAAGTATATTCATGATGAAATGTCAAAGCATACTGAGCAAATACTAATGCATGAAAATCATAACCTCAAAAAAATCTGAGCAAATACTAATGCATGAAAATCCTAACCTCAAAAAAATCACCCAATATTATTAAGGAAGATAAGACCCTACCTAAAATTTTAAGAGTTATATTAATGTAATTTGTACATGTTGACAATCATACCTGTCACTAGATGTTCTTTTCGTAATCTATGTACATGACACTTGAAACTTTTAACACCACACAATTTTATCCAGAATAGGCACTAGCAGTGAGTCCATTTTAACATTCCTGTAATTTGGCAGTACACTTGGCAATTTATTCGAAGTATTCCATAATATTGGCACCATGAGCCAGTCGTCAGCTAACTCACAAATTTCCTACTTTAGCGACCACCCCCAAAAACCCTGTGACTATGACACCGACCGATCAACAACACCAGGACAATGCCGCGGAGACCCCACAAGAGAGAGAGAAGGAGGCAGCGTATGCTCCATCAATTTTGACCCGCAAAACCTGGCCCATTTGTCCTCTACCGGGATCAGTAATGTCGTCGAGGTAATAAATCCTGATGAGAGTCCAGCTGGCTGAGATGAGGGAGTGAGGGCGTCCAACCCGGTGCTGGCATCTCCACAGATTGCTCCAAGCGTCGCCGAGGGAATGGAGAGTGCCGCCACCCAATCGCCATCAGATATCGCCAGTCAACCACCATCCGCAACCACCAATCTAGAAAAATGCAACACCACATTAAATTCTTCAGTCGGATGTACTACAAATCTCATAGCAAATGATTTCATAAATGAATTTAAACTTTTGCTCAGCCAAGCCTTGGAGGGAGTGACTAAAAAAATACAAGAAGATATCAATGAAAACACTAAAGCCATCCAGGATAAAGCGGAGGAAAATACCAAAATCCTACAAGAAGGTATCAAAACTATGGATGAAAAATTTTCTAGCTTCAAGGAGGAAGTGAGAAATATGATAGATATCAAAATAGATACACAATCTTCAGTCATCAAAGAGTTAGCAACCCGTATGGATGAAGTCACTTGTCAGGTAAACGAGCGGTTGGATGAGGTACCAAGGGAAGTTGGAAAACAGGTGGGCATATTGGGTAAAGAGTTAAGCACCACTATCATGAGAACTGTCATGGAAAAAGTGTTAGAAAATAAGGATGAGACGGAATCAAAGGTGGAAGAAAATAATAAGAAAATAGTAGAGATAGTTAAAGAACAGAGTAACGTGCAAGCATGTATAGCAAGCCTAAGAGAGGTGGGGACTAAATCAAGAGAGAGGTACGGCATGTTGGAGAATGCTGTAGGCGGACAACAGTTGAAACTAACCGGATTGTATGATGAAGTGAATGCAAATAAGAAAATTATGAATGATAAATGGGCCGCAAATGAAGAACGAGTCTCCAGAATAGAGACACGTATGGCAAGTATCCCAGTCAGTCGGATGCATTATACACCAACCGAAGTAGTAAATGGCACTCAACTTTTTCAAAGTCTTGGAAAATTTGATAACTCCCACCGTCATATGCAACCCCGACCATTTATAGATCAAATAAAAGCCATTCAGGAATTGATACCCACCTCTTGGTTAGTATGGCGCTTCCAACTGTCCAGTCTATTACTCGGCGAGCCGCTGATGTTTTTCCAGAGCCGGATGCGAGATATCAATAGCCTGGAGGACTTCATCTCCCAGTTCCTGCAGCAGTATTGGAGCAAACGTAAACAGATGGACGCACTATCAGAGATTATATCATGCACATAATATGATAATAGAGGCAGACAGTCATATACTGAATTTGTGGCTAAGATGATGTGCAAGAATTCGCAACTAGGCGAATCTTTGGCGGATGCATCATTAGCAAATATATTATCAAAAAAGCTTCCTTTCAATGTTCGCATGACACTAGCAGTATCCTCAATTGCCAGTTGCAAAGAGTTAATGGAACGTTTACACTGTATCCAATCCGTCACTTCTGAATCAAGTCAGGTAAACGATCGCACAGGAGATTCCAATCATTCCCCTTCAGCATAATAGTAATAGCTTCAGGAAAAACTATAATGGTGAGAATCAAATGTCAAATGCCGGAGCAAACACTCGATATCCAAAATACACAGAAAATACTAGAAGAGGTCAATCGTTTGAAAACAGTTCTAGAAATAGATCTCCATATTACAATAACAAACAACAGGATAAAGGAGTATATTATGATGGCCGAGATCATTTAAATGGGAATAATTACAAGCGAGATGGAGGTCACAAGAGTCAAGGTGAAACACATCAAAATCATAACCGAACAAATACATCTTACACAGTAGCACATACAACAAAGACAACCCAAAATCAACATGCAAATAACCCACCACCAAATAAAGAAGTCAAACATGTATCAAATTCAGTTTATAAAAAGCAACCTATACTAAGTCTGTTATTCCCTCCCGAGGATCTGCCACTAGCAACCAGCCTACCACCGAAAATAATCTACAGTAGTAACACAGAAATAATTAAAGAATTGCCAATAACCAAACCTGAAAATGATATACCCTCTCCATGCACCGAACCTATATGCCAGCATGCAGCACCCCCACAGCATACCAAGTTTGAGCAGCCACCACCTAAGCATCATTGGATTCACCCGCGGCACACTAGGTTCAAGGAGCAAACCGCTACCAAGGCAAGCCGAAAGTGTGACCAGCAGGACGACGTCGGAGTGAAGCCTAGAGTCCAACACCGGAAGGCCCACCGGAGAAAACAACAGGGAAGGCCACGGAAGAGAGGTTACCGTCCGCATGTCAAATTCAAGCGCTGCAAAAAGGACATAAAGAAACCAGGCAAACATGGAAGGAAGACAGCATGCAGGGAGGAATACCGGCACCAGAATGAGATGAATAATTGGACTAACATGCACCCGAAGCACACGCGGTTCAAGCAAGCAGCTTACCGTCGTGATTGCAACTATGGAATAAAGAAAAGGAATATGCTTAAAAACAATGAAAATTTAATAATGGATACGGGTTTAGAAAATGATAAAGGAAGAAACTATTATAGCAAGCTATTGGAAGATGAAAAGCATGTGATAAAATTGAAAGACAGAAGGAATTGTTTATTGGAGGAAAGAATATCTGGTTACTGCCTACTAAGAGGTTATGCTATGTCCTTAACCTATGTCCTTATGTTGATCTATTTTGATATGATTATTAGTATGACTATGACTATGATGTCAGTTAAAGAACATGTGGAAAATATAATAATGAATGATAGAAAGTGTGAAATAAAATCGAAAGGAATAGTGAATTGCTTATTGGAATGGGTTGAAAACCCCATTGACCAACATAAAAAGTGATTGACCGGGTATTTCTAATTGTCTGATTCGTTTCAAATTTGGCATACAGGATGATATACACATATTAAACATACTGTTGAAGTTTCATCAAAATATAATGATGTTTAGGGATGGTAGGGGTAAAAAACCCTTTTGACCAGCATAAAAAGTGATTGACTTGGTATTTCTAATAGTCAGTTTCGTTTCAAATTTGGCAAACAGGATGATATACACATATCAAACATACTGTTGAAGTTTCATCAAAATATAATGATGTTTAGGGATGGTTAGGGGTAGAAAACCCTATTGACCAGCATAAAAAGTGATAGACCGGGTATTTCTAATTGTCCGATTCGTTTCAAATTTGTCATACAGGATGATATACACATATTCAACATACTGTTGAAGTTTCATCAAAATATAATGATTTTTAGGGGTGGTTAGGGGTAGAAAACCTATTGACCAGCATAAAAAGTGATTGACCGGGTATTTCTAACTGTCCGATTCATTTCAAATTTGGCATACAGGATGATATACACATATTAAACATACTGTTGAAGTTTCATTGAAAAATAATGATGTTTAGGGGTGGTTAGGGGTAAAAAACCCTATTGACCAGCATAAAAAGTGATTGACCGGGTATTTCTAATTGTCCGATTCATTTCAAATTTGGCATACAGGATGATATACACATATTAACATACTGTTGAAGTTTCTTCAAAATATTATGATGTTTAGGGGTGGTTAGGGGTAAAAAACCCTTTTGACCAGCATAAAAAGTGATTGACCGGTATTTCTAATTGTCTGATTCGTTTCAAATTTGTCATACAGGATGATATACACATATTCAACATACTGTTGAAGTTTCTTCA
>NW_024090913.1:0-24072 GCF_014356525.2 Nilaparvata lugens
GCTTCTCCTTTCTGTCTTACTTTTAAATTTCTCAATTATTTTACTTTCTCTTGTTCTTCTTCTTTTTTTCCACCTCCTTCTCCTCCTTCTCTATCCTCCTCCTACTCCCTCTCTTCATCCTCCTCTTCCTCCTTTTCCTCATCCCTCTACTCCTCCTTCTCCATCTTCTCTTTCTTCTTCTCCTGCTCCTTTTCCCATATCTCCCGCTATTCCTTCTCCTCTTTCATTTCTCCTTCACTCTATACTTTCTCTTCTTCTTCTCCTTTCTTTCCTCCTCCTTCACGTCCTTCTCCATCCTCTTCCAACTCCACACTTCATCATCCTCCTCTTCCTCACTTTTCTCATCCTTTCTCTCATCCTTCTACATCTTCTCTTTCTTCTTCTCCTGCTCCTCCTCCTATTTCTCCAACTATTCCTCCTCCTCCTCTAATTCCTCCTCCTCATTATCCTTCCACCTCTTCTTCCTCTACTCTTTCATCTCCTTGTTCATCCTCTCACTAGCCAGAATGGGCTAGTTGATTTCTGTGGTTTTTGTCTCGGCTGATTCCTGCTGAACTATTGCTTCTTCCTTCAATCCTAGTCCTCCTCCTCCTCCTCCTCCTACTCCTACTCCTCCTCCTCCTCCTCTCCCTTCTCCAACTCCTCATCCTTCTCCTTCTCCTCCTCCTCCTCACAATCCTACTTGTCTGGTCAGTATGGTATTCCCAGTTGTGTGCAAAAGGCGGCCATAGTTAAGTTATAAAGTTAGTTGTGTTTGGAGCGTCAGCCTACTGTATATTGCTATTGCACTCTAGAGTATCTTCTCTGTTTACTGTTACATTCCTTCTTCTGTCCTTCTTCTTCTTCTTCTTCTTCTTCTTCTTCTTTTACTTCCTCACCGTTTCCTTGTCTTTGTTGTTGATGTTTTCCCACCTCATCTTCTCCTTCTCCATCTTCTCACACTCCTTCTTCGTCTTCTTTTCATTCTCCTTCTCCCTGTCCTTCTTCTTCTTCTTCTTCTTCTTTTCTCTTCTTCTCCTTCTCATTCTTCATCTTCTCCTTCTTCTTCTCCTCTGTTCCGTCCTAGCTGAATGAAGAACAACCAGAACAAAAATTTGTTGTTTTTCTTGTTCTTCTTATTATTCTACTTCTCTATCCTCTCACACTCCTACTTCGTCGTCTTCTCATTCTCCATCTTCTTATCATTCTCCCTCCTCCTCTCATTCTTCTTCTTCTTCTTCTACTTCTTTCCCGTTCTCTTGTTGTTGTTGTTCCTACTCTTCTCCTCCCTCTCCAATTTCCTACACTCCTTCTTCGTCTTCTTTTCATTCTCCCTGTCCCTCTCCTTTTTCTTCTCATTCACCGTCTTTCTTTCACTCTTCCTCTTCTAGTTCTACTCCATCTTGTTATCCTTCTTCTTCTTTTTCATCATCATCATCATCATCAATCATCATCATCATCATCTCTTCTTCTTCTTCTTCCCCTTTTTCTTCTCATTCACCGTATTTCTTTCACTCTTCTCTTCTAGTTCTACTCCATCTTGTTATCCTTCTTCTTCTTCTTCTTCATCATCATCATCATCATCATCATCATCATCATCATCATCATCATCTTCTTCTTCTTCATCCCCTTTTTCTTCTCATTCACCGTATTTCTTTCACTCTTCCTCTTCTAGTTCTACTCCATCTGTTTATCCTTCTTCTTCTTCTTCTTCATCATCATCATCATCATCATCATCATCATCTTCTTCTTCTTCCCCTTTTTCTTCTCATTCACCGTCTTTCTTCCCTCTTCTCTTCTAGTTCTACTCCATCTTTGTTATCCTTCTTCTTCTTCATCATCATCATCATCATCATCTTCTTCTCTTCTTCTTCCCCTTTTTCTTCTCATTGTTCCTCTTCTTCTTCGTGTTCTTCCGCTTCAATACTCTCTTCTTTTCAACGTCTTTTTTATTGTCAAAGCTCCTCCCATACAAAGCTAACATACTGTGTACCGAAGTCGTCTATTATTTGACAATTTTCTGAATCAACTGATTGCATAATGTCATCTTCCTTTTGTCGCGGTAGTTGAACATTGTTACTAGAATGATTTCTACAATGGAGAAGAAGAAGAGAGAGAATGAGAAGAAGACGAAGAAGAAGGTGGAGGAGAAGGAGAGGCAGAGTGAGAATGAGAAGGAGTGAAAGAAGATGGGAAGAAGAAGAAAAGGAGAAGCAGAAGAAGGAGAGGAGAGAGAGAATGAGAAGAAGGAGTGGAAGAGGGAGAATGGAAAAAAGACGTAGGAGTGTAAAGAGATGAAGAAGGATAAGAAGAGAAGAGGAAGAAGAAGAAAAGGAGAAGAAGAAAAATAAGGAGCAGGATGAGATAGACATGGAATTGAAAAAGAGTCAAGAGATTTTGAGGGAAAAACTTTTGTCACAGACTTGATTGGTCAGTTTGTAACTAACGATGAAAAAGGACAAAAAACTGAAAGAAGACAGGAATTGGTAGGTTGATGAGGAGGGAGAGAGGGAGTTGGATGAGTAGAAGGAGGAAGATGAGGAAGAGGAGGAAGAGGATGAGTATGAGGAGGAGTAGGAGAAAGAAGAGGAGAAGAAGAGGACCAAAAAACTGAAAAAATAAATAAATTGGTGATGATCGTGGAGAAGAGGAGGAGGAAGACGAGGAGAAGGAGGATGAGGAGGAGTGGGATGATTAGAGATGATGAGGAAGAAAGGGAGAAAGAGGAGGAGGAGGAGGAGGGGTGAGAGTAGTTGAAAGAAGAGGAGAAGAGGAGGACACAAATCTGGAAGAAGAAAGAGATTGGTGATGATGATGAAGAAGATTATGAGGAGGGGTGGCTTGAGAGGAGAGGAGGAGGAGGAAAAGGAGGAGGAGGAGATCATTAGTGAAAACCGATGTGACCAAGTTTGTTGATATCGTCAAGGTAGAGAGAGAAAAAGTGAAAAAGGTAGAAATGATCCAGAAGGGAGGTCACAGAGATATATAAAGGCTAGAAAAGAGAGGAAAAGGATGAGGAGGAGGAGGAGGAGAAGGAGAAGGAGGAGGACAAGGATGAGGAGGAGGAGGAGGTCTAGGAGTTGGTGGGGGGAAAAGTTTGTGATTAGGCCAATGAAATTTATTTTCTACGTGATGTGAGTTTTTACTCAACTGTTTGGTCTCTATCATCATCAGTTGGAAAATCAAAAAGGACAACAACTAACTGGCGGAAATTGAACATCAAGAGAAGGAGAAAGAATAAAGGAGGAGAAAGAAGGAAAAAAAGGAAGGTGATGAAGAAGTAGAAGAAAAGAAGGATTAGAAGGAGGAGAATGAGAAAGGTTATCATAAATAGTGAGGTCCACGTTATGAAGTCAGTACCTGATTGACATTGATGTTGCTATCCTTGTCTATCATTCCACAAAGCAGATAGCGAATGTATCAAATCATAGTGTTGTGTATCAAGTTGAGATGATACTGTATCATATTGTGTTGATACTGTATCATGTTGTGGTTGTTCTTGTTCTATAGTGAGGCCCACGTTATATGGCAGAACCTGATTAACATTGGTGTTGATATCCTTGTATATCATTCCACAAAGCATATAGCGAATGTTCAAGTCATAGAGTTGTGTATCAATTTAGATGACACTGTATCATATTGTGTTGATACTGTATCATGTTGTGGTTGTTCTTGTTCTATAGTGAGGTCCACGTTATAATGGCAGTATTTGATTAACATGGTGTTGCTATCCTTGTCTATCATTCCACAAAGCAGATAGCGAATGTATCAAATTATAGTGTTCTGTATCAGGTTGAGATGATACTGTATCATATTGTGTTGATACTGTATCATGTTGTGGTTGTTCTTGTTCTATAGTGAGGTCCACTTTAAATGGCAGTATTTGATTGACATTGGTGTTGCTATCCTTGTTTATCATTCCACAAAGCAGATAGCCAATGTATCAATTCATAGTGTTGTGTATCAAGTTGAGATGATACTGTATCATATTATGTTGATACTGTATCTTGTTGTGGTTGTTCTTGTTCTATAGTGAGGTCCACGTTATAATGGCAGTATTTGATTAACTTGGTGTTGCTATCCTTGTCTATCATTCCACAAAGCAGATAGCGAATGTATCAAATCATAGTGTTGTGTATCAAGTTGAGATGATACTGTATCATATTGTGTTGATACTGTATCATGTTGTGGTTGTTCTTGTTCTATAGTGAGGTCCACGTTATAATGGCAGTATTTGATTAACATCGATTTGCTATCATTGTCCATCATTCCACAAAGCGTATAACGAATGTATCAAATCATAGTGTTGTGTATCAAGTTGAGATAATACTGTATCATATTGTGTTGATACTGTATCATGTTGTGGTTGTTTCTTGTTTTATAGTGAGTCCACGTTATAATGGCAGTATTTGATTAACATTGGTGTTGCTATCCTTGTCTATCATTCAACAAAGCGGATAGCGCTATCTCTTTCTCGCTTCGGTCTGTTGCCACATCTTCTTTCAACAGTGTAGAATTTATAATTAATGAATAAAATAGTTTATCTCGATTATGAAAATTCATAATGAGATTTTATTAAAATATAACTGATTATCTTGAACGAGAATGAACAGTTAATATTACATCAATAACCCTTATGTGCTACCGTCTATAGAGGGCATTGACAAGACAGAGGTTCGGCAACGTTGTTCTCATATTTTTCTCCACTGCCATTATAACGTGGACCTCACCATAGCAGAGTATATTAGAAATACTTCTCAGGTTGTAACTTCTTGACTAAGTCAATGTGACAGTGTAAAGTTGGTGGAGAGGGCAAATGATTCTCTCTCACTCACTCTATCTCTCTCTCTTCTTTTCCTCCCTTCTCTCTCAAACAGGTCACTAGGTAGTGATCCATTAATTTGCTGGTGAATTTTTGAGTTTTGTCCACTAGAAAAACTCTGAAATCTCGTTTCATTTGAACAAAAATAGGGGATGAAACTTTTTGGTTTTGATCTATCAGACTCTGGGGATCAATTTCAAACTATGTTGTGGGACTTACTTCATACTCTGAGCATTTGTTGAATTTTAGAGTTGTGAATAAATTTTTAAAATCTCTGTTACATATTATGATAGAGTACTTCATACATTTATACTACGACTAGTATAGAGGAAAGAACTGGCTTATACAGGTAGGGGATAGGAAATTCACGAAAGACGCATCATCACGTCTCAACTACTCAACTCATTAAGAATTTGTAGGCAGAATGTCAATCTGCCTGCAGAATCTTAATCAAGCAAGGATGCTCATAGGCCTATTCTAAAATTTATTCATCAATTAATAATTTAAATAACAGTTGACAATAATTCGAATAACAGTAACAAATAATTCAACTTGTCATACAAAGTTCATATGAAAGAACTCAATCAAACAGTCTTTCTATTATAAATTATTATTGTTGACATTTTTAATATAATTCAAATAACAGTGACAAATAATTCAAATTGTCATACAAAGTTCATATGAAAGAGCTCAATCAAACAGTCTTTCTGTTATAAATTATTATTGTTGACATTTTTAATATAATTCAAATAACAGTGACAAATAATTCAAATTGTCATACAAAGTTCATATGAAAGAGCTCAATCAAACAGTCTTTCCATTATAAATTATTATTGTTGACATTTTTAATATCAGCATGGAACTTTGAAACTGAATTTAATCTAATTGTTCTTTTGACAGACTCTTGCTAGATTATCATCGATTATTATTATTATTGTTATCTATTTATACATTGATTTAGATACAATATCATTGTCAACTATGAATTATTGGGAAAGGAACAACAGGCTTAAAGCCCACAACTGTTCCTTTCCCAAATTTAGATAGAAATTGTCCACAAATATTTATAAACTGGGTATTTAGAATTTGGAAAAGTTGAAAATCAAATTGAATAAGAATACTTCACTAAATCACCACTAATAACTGAAAAATATTGTATTAATAATTGAACATTTCAAAACTAGGTTCCAGAGGCTTTAGAAAAAACAATATGATCCATTTCAATCAGTACAACACATTAATTAAAAAAGTAATTACTGTAACAATCATTATAATAGTTAATGAAATTATATTGAAACAGTAATTACTGGGAAAATTTGAATATGATATAGAATTGGGTGATTATAACAGTAATTAACGAAACAAATTAATGATCAATTGTCAAAAATTATCTGGATAAATGTAAATGTTGAAGTCGTTAACAAAATAATAATTTCAATCTCCTTCATCTTCTCAAATTACGGAGAACCGCGCAAGATTACATCTTGGCGACTCTCTCTAATTTCGTTCGTCGTATTCTTCTTTTTCTTCTTCTTCTTCTTCTCCTACTTCCCAATCTTCTTCTTGTTCATGCGTATCATCTTGGTGACTTTCTCCAATTTTGGTCGGTTGAAGGTAACGAGATATTTTCGAGATTTCCTTCTCGCTCGATCTTCTTCACCTTCTCCTTCTCCTGATTCTATTGTTCTTCTTCTCATTCGCTTCCCTATCTATTCCTTCCTTTCCCTAAAATGTTGTGGTTGTTCTTGTTCTATAGTGAGGTCCACGTTATAATGGCAGTTTGTGCTGCTATCCTTGTCTATCATTTTACAAAGCAGATAGCTCTATCCTTCTCCAACTCCGTACTGTTAACAAGATTTTTTGTTTGGAATATAATCAACTAACAAAATATCAAAACTCAATTATGAAAATCAATCATTATCAAATAGAAAAAAAACTTCATTGAACAATGAATATGACTAGGTTATATCGATATCTTTAATGAATGAGAATATCAATTCTCAATTAATCAATTAATCAATGAGAATAAAGATTAAATGCAATTATTAGAATAACGATAATATAAAATTGTGATGTAACTTCATAAATCGGCGGTGTTTCAACAAATAATTGTCGATTCTTCAAGAAGGATATAAAATAATATCCTTCCCATCAACACACGACCGGGAGGAGGAGGAATGGTAGGAGACGGAGGAGGAGGAGGAGGAATAGGATTAGGATGAATATGAGGAGAGTAGGTGGGAATGAGGAGGAGAAGGAGGAGTAGAAGGAGAAGAGGGTGAAAAGCAATTTGACCGAGTAAAGCGGGCGTAAGGAAATACGTTTTTCGGTTAGTTAAAGCATTTAATTGCGGACGTTGTAGAAACGTCTACCTTAAGTCGTTGAGAGTGGGCCAGCGAAAGAAGAAAAGAAAAAAGAAAGAAGAGCAGAAAGAGGAGAAAAAGCAGAAGAAGGAGGAGGAGAGAAAGCAGAAGAAGGAGAAGGAGAATAAGAAGAAGAAGAAGAAGAAGAAGAAGGAAGAACAAGATTGACATAAAACGGAAAAGTTTCATGGTATCAAAATTTGGAGATTCTGAAAGTAGAAACCCAGTCATTATGTGTACGTTTTGTAGTTATCTGCCTTTTTGGATGATGAATGTAATAAAATAATAATGTATAAATGTTAATGTATAAATCGACCTAACGAAGTGAGGTCTAAGATTCAAGTCGACGGTTTGGCATTTCTCTTAATGTTTATATGTTGCGCATTTACGGCGAAACGCGGTAATAGATTTCCATGAATTTGACAGGTATGTTCCTTTTTTAATTGCGCGTCGACGTATATACAAGGTTTTGGAAATTTTGCATTTCAAGGATAATATAAAAGGAGAAAAGAGCCTCCTTCACTACGCCAATATTAGAGTAAAAATAAGACTACAGAATTATTCATCATAAATCAGCCGACAAGTGATTACCAGATGTGGAGAAGCCAGTCTATTGCTGTATTTCCATAAGGTCTATAGTTTCATCAGGTACTTGTGGATGAGAATACTGTAATAGGTCTACTGTTCACAGAACTACTAGTAAATGATAGAAATTTTGTGATTTTCTATTTCAGGTGAGTGAGGCACAGGCAATGAAGAAGAAGAAATATTCCTACATAATAACAGCTATCAACCTGAGTGGTAAGTCTTGAATAATATTAGAAGTCTATTCCAGTTGCACAACAGTCGGTTAAATTTTAACCGTGATTAGTTTCACGAGAACCAATCAGAGAAGGCGTTCTTTGAATGTCGGCTTTTGTGATTGGTTCTCGTGGAATTAATCACGGTTAGAATTTAACCGGCTGTTGTGCAACCGGGTTTTTGTCTTGAATAATTAAAATAATAAGTCTTGATTCGATAATTATATAATTTACCGGCAGGTAACTAGTGCTGCACAAGGCTCTATTTTGAGAGTTGACAAACTGAAAACTTGACCTACTGAAATCGTGAAGAATTCAAAATAGGCCTACAACAATCCTCGTTAAATTAAGAATCTATAAGCAAAATGTGAAGTTATGAGTTGAGACGTGATGATGCGTCATTCGTGAATTTCCTATCCCCTACAACTATAAGCCAGTTCTTTCCTCTGTTACATACCTCAAAATACTATGATATTATTGTATGGGTCTGGGGTTATTACAGACCTTTAACCTGGTTTACAGAACTTCAACTTACCATATAAACTTAGTTTATCTGAAGAAATTTGGTTGTTACCTCCATAAAACCTGGTTCAAAGACCTGGATCTTACTACATAAACCTGGTTTATTAGAAGTAATAGGGTTGTAACAGACCTTTAACCTGGTTTACAGAACTGGAACTAACTACACTAGTAGTTCTGTGAACAGTAGACCTCGCGCAGTTAAACGACGTCCCAAACCATAAGCACATCCACACTGATACACTAACTATTTATTTGATCAGGTCATGCTTACACAAGATTTAATTATCATATAATGCTCTCCGGAATTCAGCGCGAGAAAACCAGAAGACATCTGGGCGCCCAGACGAGCTGTTATAAACTCTTTGAATCCTTTTAGTGCATAAAAATTGCATTCAATGAGGCTTGCAATTTATAGTCTACACAGCTGCTAATTTTTTACCAAGTTACATTGAGATATTGAATTGCATGCGTCATGGCATGCAATTTATAGTCAACTCGACAGCTGATTT
Organism: Nilaparvata lugens; assembly: GCF_014356525.2. Lineage (NCBI taxonomy): Eukaryota > Metazoa > Arthropoda > Insecta > Hemiptera > Delphacidae > Nilaparvata > Nilaparvata lugens. The sequence continues at coordinate 8,996 of NW_024090913.1, forward strand.
ATGATGAATAATTCAATAGTCTGATTTTCACTCTAATATTAACGTATGATGAGACCTCACGCAGTATTCTCATCCACAAGTACCTGATTGAAACTTTAGACCTTATGGAAATACAGCAAAATAGACTGGCTTCTCCACACATCTTTGTAATCACTTGTCAGCTGATTTATGATGAATAATTCTATAGTCTGATTTTCACTCTAATATTGACGTATGAAGGAGGCTCCTTTTTCCTTTCATATTATCCTTGAAATGCAAAATTTTCAAAAACCTTGTATATACATCGACGCGCAATTTAAAAAGGAACATACCTGTCAAATTTCATGAAAATCTATTACCAAGTTCCGCCGTAAATGCGCAACATATAAACTTTAAATATTCAAACATTTAAACATTTAAATATTCAAACATTTAAACATTTGAATATTCAAACATTTAAACTTTGAGACAAATGACGAACCGTCGACTTGGATCTTAGACCTCACTTTGCTCGGTCAAGAAACTTGGTTTATCTGAAAAAATGGGGTTGTTTAAGTTCTTAAAAACTTGGTTTACAGTACTTGAACCTACTATATAAACTTGGTTTATTTGAAGAAATGGGGATGTTACAGACCTTAAACCTGGTTTACAGAACTCGAACATTCAAACATTCAAACATTTAATCATTAAGAGAAATGCCAAACCGTCGACTTGGATCTTAGACCTCACTTTGCTCGGTCATAAACTTGGTTCAAGATATAACTGAGAGTAAATCATCGAATCCCAGACTTGTGATTAATAGTAGTGTAGCTGCTGTGACCTGTGATCACCCATCCCACTGCCGAACCGAATCTACGCTACTTCATCTTCCAAGAGAAATGAAACGAATAATATTTGATAAATTCGTCCGGCCATATTTCTTGTGATCTCTATTTCTCTCACTATCTCTCACTTTCTTTCTTCTGCTCTATTAAATCTATCTTTCGCTCGCTTCATATCTCTTTCTCTCTCTTTTACACTGCCACATTCTCTTTTTCGTCATATATGACTCTCTCACCCTTCGTCTCTCTTACTCACTCTCTCTCTTTTCCATATCATATACAGTTGAATAATTATTTTCTTAGTCTATATTATGTAAATTCATCTATAATGTTGCTGTATTGTAAGCTATTGTATATAAGTGTATAAGCCAGTATATATTGTAATCTACATAAATAAGGTACTCAATCAATCAATTAATCTCTCTCTCTGTTACTCTGTTACTCTCTCTTACTCGGTCTTGTGTTAATGGGAAGGATATTTTATATCCTTATAAAAGAATCGAAAATTATTTGTTGAAACACCGCCGATTTATGAAGTTACATCACATTATTATATTATCGTTATTTTAATTGCATTTCTATCTTTATTCTCATTGATTAATTATTTATACTTTGTGAAATTTGTTGAATAACTAGCATTATCGCCAATTAATGTAAATTAGTGTATAAGTCAGTAAATACCAGTAATATGTATAAAAATATGTATAATTAGTAAATATGTTATAAAAGCCAGTAATATGTATTGTAACATACATAAACAATGAATCTAATCTAATCTCTTCCCTCTTATTAATCTATTTATCTTTCACTCTATCTCTCACTAAATCTCTCTCTCTTTTATCACTCTCTCATACTCTCTCTCTTCATCTCTCAAGCCCTCTCTCTGACTCTTCTTCAATCTTTCTCTCTCTCTCTTCATTCGGCAATTATTTGAGATGATCTCGTTCACTAAACCCATATATCGATAAGCTTTTTCTCCTATTTCTTCTTCTATATAATATATTATATCTATCCTTCAAATCCATTACCCTTCACACCACACACTCACCTCTCCTCTCTCTATCACACTATTTCTCTCACTTATTCTCTCTCCAGTACTCTATACCTACTCTCTCTCACTGTGTTCTCTCTCTATCACATTATTTCTTCTTCTATATAATATTATATTATATCCATCCTTCAACTCCATCGTGCTCCTTTCTTATGTAGCTATATTCTTCTCAGTTTCTACCTCCTCTTCATGCTAGTTCTTCTTCTTCCTCTTCTTTCTCTTCTCCATCTTCTTCTTCTTCTCTCCTTCATCTTCTAATAATTTTTGTTCTTCACCTTTTTCTTTCTCTTCTTCCCTCAAATTTTCTTTCTCCTCTCCTCTCTCTTCTTCTTCCTTTGAATCTTCTTTTTCCTTTTTCATTTTTTCCTCATTCCTTTATCTTCTGATAATTTTTCTTCTACTTCTCTCCTCCTTCTTTTTCTTCCTTCAAATCTTCTTCCTGCTCTCCTTTCTCTTCTTCTTCCTTTGAATCTTCTTTTACCTTCTTCATGTTATTCCCTTATTCCTTTATCTACTAATAATTTTTTCTGCTCATTTCTCTTTCTCCTCTTCCTTCTCTTCTTCTCCCTTTGAATTTTCTTATTCCTTTTTAATTTTATGCCCTCATTCCTTTATCTACTGATAATTTTTCTCCTACTCCTTCTCCTTTCTTTCCCTTCTTCAAATCTTCTTTCTCCTCTTCTTCTCTTCTTCTTCCTGTGAATCTTCTTTTTTATTTTATCTCCTCATTCCTATATCTTCTAATAAATTCTCTTCTACTCCTTCTTCTTTTTCTTCTTCCTTCAAATCTCCTTTCTCATCTTCCTCATCTCCTTCTTCCTTTGAATCTTCATATTCCTCTTTCTTTCTATTTCCTCATTCTTGTGAGCATGACTCAACTTTTCTCTCTCTCTCCTTCCTCTTTACTTTATTCACAAAACTCCTGAACCTCTGTATCCACAAATAACCAAATTTAGTTTCTCACCTCTCATAACACAATATTCTACATGTATCCCTCCTCCTCTCTCTCTTCTACTCCTTCCACTTCCTCTTCTCCTCTTCCTCCTCCTTCTCCTCCTCATCATCATCTTTCTCCTCCACCACCTCCTCCTTCTCCTCATCATCATCCTTCTTCTCCACCACTTCCTCCTTCTCATCATCCTCCTCCTTCTCCACCACCTCCCCTGCTCCATCCTCCCTTATCCACCACCTCATACTCCTCCTCCTCCTCCATCCCATTCACCTCCTCCACCTCCTCATTCTCTTCCTTCTACCCTTCATCCTCCACCTCCTCCTCCTACCTCTCCTCTCAATCCTCCTCCACATCCTCCCTCGTTTACACCATTATTACAAAACTCCAGAAGCGATTCCAAGAGATACAGGCCGTGATGACGAATGATGACATATGTTAGAAGAAAGAGAAGAAGGAGAAGAAGTTGGAATAGGTGCTGGTGGAGGAGGAGAAGTGGTAGGAGGAGTGGTAGGAGGACGAGTGGGAGGATAGTAGAATATCGATAGAATATCGGAAAAACGTTTGTAAAGTCAGTTGTGGCATAAGAGATAGATGCATCGTTTATCTAGCAAAATGAAAAGGATACAGCCGAAAATCGTAGCTCTATTTCTCCTACTCTTCTTCTTCTTCTCCTTCTCCTTCTTCTTCTTCTTCTTCTTTTTTCTTCTTCTTCTTCTTTCTCTCCTCCTCGCTCTCACTTCCTATCCTTTTCTTTTACTCCTTCTTGTCTTCTCCTTCTTCAACTTCTTCTCACCCTACCTCTTCAGCTTATCCTTCTCCTTCTTCTTCTTGGCTTCTCCTTCTTCATCTTCCCACCCTCACTTCTTATCCTTCTTCTTCTCCTACTTCTTCTTGACTTCTTCTTCTTCAACTAGTTTCAATGATTTTCTGTCTCACTACTTGTCAACCATTTCAATCATTTCCCCCGTTTCTCATTGGTTTGAATATTCATCCATTTATTTCCTCCCCTCTTCATCACCCTTTTTTCCATCTTTCCCTCTTATCCTCCAACAACTTATCCTTCTCTCGACCATCCTCCTTTTCTTGTTTTCCATCTCTTTTATCCACTCTTTCGCCCCGCTCAATCTCTCTCTCTCTCACACTAGCTCCCTATTTGGTTTCTTCTACTTTTCTTCTTTATCATCTTCTAATTCTTTTTTTCTTCTTTCCATTCTTCTACCTATTCTCCTACTTTTTTCGTTCTTCGTCTCTCACCCCACTCTCACACACTCTCTCTCTCACTCTCTTTCCCAGAAAACTTTTTTAATATTCTTCCCAAAGAATGGACATTGATATGTCCAAAGCTCCGCCAATTTATTAGATGCATAACAATATAATTATCTATAGTTATTATATTACAAATTACTTTTTCATAATCATATACTTCAATCTTATTTTCTTAGTCTATATTATGTAAATTCATCTATAATTTTGCTGTATTGTAAGCTATATATAAGTGTATAGCCAGTATATATTGTAATCTACATAAATAAAGTACTCAATCAATCAATCAATCAATCCCCTCACACACTCACTCTCTCTGTCACTTTGGTAGAGAGTTAGTGGGGAGGATATTGAATATTGTTTCCAAAGAATGGACATTGATATGTCCAAAGCTCCGCCAATTTATGTACATGCATTACAATATTATCTATAGTTATTACAAATTGCTTTTTTTCATATCATATAAAGTTCAATAATTATTTTCTCAGTCTATATTATGTAAATTCATCTATAATGTTGCTGTATTGTAAGCTATTGTATATAAGTGTAAAAGCCAGTATATATTGTAATCTACATAATAAAGTACTCAATCAATCAATAAATCTCTCATACTATTTCTCTCACTTATCTCTCTCTTCCTCATTACTCTTTACCACTCGCTCTCTCTCAATCTATCTCACTCTTTCTCTCTTCTCCTCCATTACTCTTACTCACTCTCACACTCTCTCTCTCCATCAACCATTACTCTCATTTATTCTCTCTTTCTCTCCATTTCTCTTTACCCACTCATACTCTCACACTCACTCTCTATCTCTTTATTCGTTACTCTTACCCACTCTCTCACTGCCTCTCTGTCACACTATTTCTTCACTATTATCTCTCTTTCTGTTTCTCATTACACTTTACCCACTCTTCCTCTCCTCACTGTCTCTCTCTCCATTACTCTTTACCCACTCCCTCACTCTCTCTCTCTATCACATTATTTCTCTCACTTACTCTCTATCTTTCTCTCTCTCTCTTTCTCTTTCTCCATTACTCTTTACCCACTCACTCTATCTCGCTCCCAGTCTCTCTCACTCTTTTTCTCTTCCCTCATTCTCTTACCCACTCTCACACTATCTCTCTCTCTATCACACAATTTCTCTCACTTATTCTCTCTCTTTCACTTTTTCCAGTACTCTTTACCCACTCTCTCTCTCTCACTCTCTCTGTCTCTTTCTCCATCACTCTTTACACACTCTCACACTCTCTCTCAATATATCTCTCTGTCTCTCTCTCTCTCTTTCTCCTTTACAATCACTCAATCCATCATCAAATCCTGTATGTATCGAAATCCGTGGGATCAATTTTCAATCAGAGAATGTCGGCCCTTGAATCCCGGTATGTAATTTATTTGAGGATCTAACGGCTTATCTGTTACGATTTGGCCGTTTTTTAGAGAAACCGACAAACACTTGGTTGGAAAGAGAAACGAGATATAGTAAGTGAAATAGAAAAGATGAGGAGAAGAGAAAAAACGTTGAGAAGAGATTGAAATAGAATGAGAAAGAAGAAATTGATGATGATTGAACAAAGATAAGGAATCGATGAGGAAAAGACAGGAAAGGAGATGAATGAGAAGATGGACGAGAGGAAAGAACGTTGAGAAGAGATAGAAGAAGAATGCAAAAAAAGAAATTGATGATGATTGAACAAAGATGAGGAAAAGATGAGGAAAAGACAAGAAAGGAGAGGGAGAAAAAGATGATGATGATAGTTCCAGAGGTGATCAAGGATAAACATAAGAAAACGAAAATAGTATTTTATGTCACATGGACGGGAAAGGGCCTTTTGCAGGCGAGAATGATGTTTCTAGTCGAGGCGTTAGCCTCATTAGTGACATTATTACACGTGGTGACATTACTACATGCATTCTATGAACATAACCTAGTTTACAAATTCGGAATCAGGAATTTTGTGGAAGTTGACAAAACTTCCACCTCGAGCGATGAAGGTGGGTTTTTGTAGCAGTTTTGCTGTTCCTATTTCGGAATTAGGAAACATACTCTCAACCGTAAAGAAAACATATGGTTTCATCACAGTAGAGCACGCTATGTAGAGAGAATCATATGTTTATTAAATTTGTTCTGCAAACAGCTGTTTACCAGATTGATTTCATGCATGGAAAACAGCTGAGATTGAATGAGTATGACAAAAATTTAGAAATATATATATGATAGGCATAGTAAACCCAATCTTCAATTGTGACAGTTTTTATATTTGGCTAGCAGGTAACCCGTGCTTCACAAGGGTCCAACAGAAACTTGACAAACTGAAGACTTGACCTACTGAAATCTTGAAGCATTAAAAATAGACCTTTGACCATCCTCGGTGAATTGATAATATAAATGCAAAATGTGAAGTTAATGAGTTGAGTAGTTGAGACGTGATGATGCGTCATTCGTGAATTTCCTATCCCCTACGTGTATAAGCCAGTTCTTTCCTCTATCATAGTATAGATGATGAATACTGTATTGGGTTTTCGTGATACAATAAGCTATATATAGAGACGTCTACGTTATAATGGCCGTGTTTGATTAACAATTGTATTGCTATCCTTGTCTATCATTCAACAAAGCGGATAGCACTATCTCTTTCTAGATTTGCTCTGTTGCCAGATTGTCTTTCAACGATGTAGAATTGATAATTAATTAACAAAATATTCCATCTCAATTATGAAATTATTGAAAAATATAATTACTTGCTTAATAAAACATAATTAATCACTTTAAACGAGAATAGACAGTTGACATTACATCAATAAAACCTGTATCAGCTACCGTCTATAGAAGGCATTGACAAGACAGAGGATCGTCAACGTTGTTCTCCTATCTTTCTCCACTGCCATTAAAACGTGCATCTCACTATAGTACTCTTCAATTCGAATGAGAGTGGATAGAGTGCAATGGAAAGAAAATATTAAACCAATGAACGTCGTGAACAAGAAGTATTTAGCAATAACAAAACTTTGAAGTTGCAATATACTTGAAACTTCCATGTTCCTAGTTTAAAAAAAGTGACCTGGGAATTTACAAATGAAATACTTTCGAAATGTTGCTTAGTGGGGTGAAAAAAGACGTACATTTGAGGCCATGTTATTGATAGTGGTAGAAGATGAATGAAGAGGAAGATGAGGAAGATGAGAAGGATGAGGAGGAGGAGGAGGAGGATGAGGTGGAAGAAGAGGAGGAGGAAGTGGAGATGGAGGAGGAGGTGGTGGTGAAGGAGGAGGTGGAAGAGAAAGGAGGAGAGAGCAGACGGTTAAAATGAGGGAAAACTTTTGAATTTGCTCTAATATTTTAGCCCTCAGCAGTTCATTGCTAAAGTTGAGGTGTAAGTCCACTCCACCGGCAGGAGGCCACTTCAAATAAACTTTCAAAAACTGCTACAAAAATGATTACAGAACGAATTTTTGTTCTGGTTGTTTTTCCGTTGAGCTGGTATGAAACAGAGGAAGAAGGGGATGGAGAAGGAGAAGGGGAAGAGATGATAGTGAAGGACAGAAAGAACAAGAAGATGGTGAAGAAGAAGACTGTTGAGCTAGGATGGAACAGACGGAGAAGGAGAAGATGAAGAAGGAGATGAAGGAGAAGAAGAAGAAAAGAAAAAGAGGAAGAAGAAGAAGGAGATGTAGAAAAAGAAGAAAAAGAAGAAGAAGGAGCAAAGATAGTGTAGAAGAAGAAGAATGAAGAAGAAGTCTGTTATGCTAGGATGGAACAGAGGAAGAAGGAGGAGAAGTAGAATAAAAAGAGAAGAAGAAGAAGAAAAAGCAGAAGGAGAAGAAAAAGAAGAAGAAGAAGAAGAAGAAGAAGAAGAAGAAGAAGAGGAGGAAGAAAGAGGACAAGTTGAACAAGAAGAAGTAGAAGAGGGAGGAAAGAAAGAATAGAATGAAAGAAGAAGAAGAAAAAGAAGAAGAACCAGAAAGAGGATGACTGGTAGATAGAGAGAGACAAGAGAAGGAGAACACACACAAAACTATATTACTTCATTTATGGAGTTTACAATTAAATACATTCTGGCCAATATATAATGATGTTCATAATAACTCTCAATAAAGCTGAAAATATTCAATGGAAGATAGTCAGGTGTAAGGGTAATCAATCCTGACTGGCAATTAGAATGTACGGAGCTTGATTCCCGGACTGACAAAAATTTTTGTATGGTAGCGGTTATCGAATTTCCATCTAGCTGTTTACCCTGTTGTCGATATTTGCAGTAGCAGAATCTACTTTCCCGAATTCTTCGGGGTGATTTACAGCATTTATTTTTGTTCACCGTTCAATAATAATATTGTTGAATGAATTTGAGAAAGTATTGTGTGGAGAATGATTGGTTGATATTTGGATAGAATGCGCATTGAATTGGGATAATATAATATTGTGTTGTATCTACACTAATCGGCCCACTAACAACTCATAACCCTACAGTATTGTGTGGAGAATGATTGGTTGATATTTGGATGGAATGCGCATTGAATTGGGATAATATAATATTGTGTTGTATCTACACTAATCGGCCCACTAACAACTCATAACCCTACAGTATTGGACAAAGTATTGTGTGGAGAATGATTGGTTGATATTTGGATGGAATGCGCATTGAATTGGGATAATATAATATTGGTTTGTATCTACACTAATCGGCCCATAACAACTCATAACCCTACAGTATGGACAAAGTATTGTGTGGAGAATGATTGATGATATTTGGATGGAATGCGCATTGAATTGGGATAATATAATATTGTGTTGTATCTACACAAATCGGCCCACTAACAACTCATAACCCTACAGTATTGGACAAAGTATTGTGTGGAGAATGATTGTTGATATTTGGATGGAATGCTCATTGAATTGGGATAATATAATATTGTGTTGTATCTACACTAATCGGCCACTAACAACTCATAACCCTACAGTATTGGACAAAGTATTGTGTGGAGAATGATTGGTTGATATTTGGATGGAATGCTCATTGAATTGGGATATTAATATTGTGTTGTATCTACACTAATCGGCCCACTAACAACTCATAACCCTACAGTATTGGACAAAGTATTGTGGAGGATGATTGGTTGATATTTGGATGGAATGCGCATTGAATTGGGATAATATAATATTGTGTTGTATCTACACTAATCAACTAACTAACAACTCATAACCCCACAGTATTGGACAAAGTATTGTGTGGAGAATGATTGGTTGATATTTGGATGGAATGCGCATTGAATTGGGATAATATAATATGTGTTTGTATCTACACTAATCGGCCCACTACAACTCATAACCCTACAGTATTGGACAAAGTATTGTGTGGAGAATGATTGGTTGATATTTGGATGGAATGCGCATTGAATTTGGATAATATAATATTGTTTTGTTCTACACTAATCGGCCCACTAACAACTCATAACCCTACAGTATTGGACAAAGTATTGTGTGGAGAATGATTGGTTGATATTTGGATGGAATGCGCATTGAATTGGGATTATATAATATTGTGTTGTATCTACACTATACTTAAACTATATATTTTTCAATCCTTATTTCCTCATCAACTTCTCATCTCTCTACCAAATGTCTCACTCTCTCTCTCTCTCTATCTCTCTCTGTCATACTCTCTCACACTCTCTCTCTCATTCCAAGTGAAGCATTAAGACATCAAGTCCCGCAGGCTACAAACATATAAACATATCAAACGCCTTTGTCAAGTCAAGAAACGTTTTCGGGAGTTCTGCCGGGTAGCGTCTTCCACCTCCCACCTCTTAGAAGCTCTTCTTCAGATAATACACTCTTAGAATAGAAGCAGCAAGCAGTAGTTAAAAGTCGACACATAAATAAGCAGCGGAGTCGCGAAGGAGATATTTCACCTAAGCACTCTTGTCTTCTTTCTTCTTCTTCTTCCTCTTCTTTTTCTTCTTCTTCTTCTCCTTCTTCTTCTCCTTTTCTTCCTTCTTCTTGTCTCTCCCCTTCTTCTTCAGCTTCTGTTCACTTCTCTCCCTCTTTTCCTCTTCCCTCCTTCATTTCCCTTTCCATTCCTACTTCTTCTTCTTCCTCCTCTCCTTTTTCTTCTCCTTCTTCTTCCTCTTCTTTTTCTTCTTCTTCTTCTTCTTCTCTCCTTCTCGTTCTTCTTTTCTGCTTCTTGTTCTTCTCCGCCTTCATCTACTCTTACTTCTCCTTCTCGTTCTCATTCTTCTGCTTCTTCTTCCACCTCCACTTCCACTTCTGCTCCTTCTTCTTTCTCCACCTCTCCTTTCTTTTCTTCTTCTTCTCCTTCTTCTTCTTCTTCTTTCTCTTCTCCTCCTTCTTCTTGTACTTCTTATAATTCTTCTACTTGTTTTCTTTCTCCTCCTCCTTCTTCTTCTTCATCTCCTTCTCCTACTACAATTTTTTCTCTTCCTCCTTCTCCTTCTTCTACCACTTTTTCTCTCTCTTCTCTCCTCCCTCTACCTATCCTCTTTCTTCTTCTCCTTTTTCTTCCCTCCCACTTCTTTTTCTCTTTCTCTTCCCACTCTTTATCCTTCTCCTATGCCTACTTCTTCTCCTACTGCTTTTTCTCTTCTTCCTTCTTCTCCTTCTTCTTCTACTCCAACTTCTTCTCCTTCTTCTCGTTCTCATACTTTCAATTCATGTTCTCCCTCTTCTTCTCAGTCTTCTTTTTCTCCTTCTTTATAATTTTAGTATTCTTCTTTATCTTGCTGTATTCTCCCAGCAACTTCTTACAGTTTGTGTGGGTGTGTATGTGTGAGAGAGTGGAAATCTCTTACTTGACACTTTCTGTCCGGTTTTCAATCTATTGCCTCTGGTTCTTCTCCTCCTTCCTCTCATCCTTCTTCTTCTTCTTCACTTCTTCTTCTGGAGAAAAGCGCGTTTTCCGTTTCAGGCCGCGCTCACAAGCGTTCGCAGTTTCCTTTTCCTGTTGAAAGTGTCCTGGAGAGAGATACAGATAAAGGTTTCTCTCTCTCTTCCTTCATTCTACTCTCCTTCGTTCCTCATCTGCTCGACGATTTAAAAAACACATCAAATTCCACAACATTAATTCAAAAGAATTGTATTCTGAAACAATATATAAGGTACAACAGTATAATCGTAGTTTCAAATATGTAGCCGCCAATCGTCATTATGTTATTCCCCTGAAATACTATAGTTTAAGAATGATGCTCAAGCTGGGTCCACACTGTACAAATGTTCGACAAACATGTTTGTTGAGGAGCTCAGGGACAAACATTTATAAAAATTTTGGACAATCATTGTTTGTCAAACAAAAAATTACTGATTTCTCAAACATTTTCAGTGTTGACAGCTGTAAAACATGAAACCTGTTCCTCCCACTCAAGGTGTGTACAGATATACGCGCCTCCAACACGCTCCGTGCACGCTCCGCCTTCGCTCCGCACTCGAACCGCAATCGCTCCGATAATGAACGTTATGGGAGATGTTAGCTGTTCTCGCGTTCCACTGTTGCTCGCCGGTCGATCATCAATCGCTCTGCTCGAGTGACGTTCGGTTGCGGAGCAGAGCGAAAGTCTGTACGCACATTCACAAATATTTTGTTCGCTGACACGTTCACACTGGCCACGGGCAAACATTGTTTGTCAAACAGGATAAAATTTGCCCAAACGTTTTCAACAAACATGTTTGTCGAACATTTTTTCAGCCGTGGACACGGCTTTACAGTTCAATGAGCAAGGAAAGTTGTGTGAGTGTACCACACTGGATTTTTCCCTTTCTTACTTTCCTTGCCCTATTACCATAGGTAAGAAAAGTATTGCTTTCCCACAAAAAATTGAGGTACCCAATTTCAAGTTTTCGATACGTTTTTTAGTAATTCAAGGTCCCCTGAGTCCAAAAACAGGATTTTTGGGTGTTGGTCCGTGTGTGTATGTCTGTGAACACGATAACTCCATTCCTAATCAACCAATTGACTTGAAATTTCAAGCTCAAAGTCCTTATATCATGAGGATCTGACAATAAGAAATTCAATATAATTGAATTCAAAATGGCGGATAATTACTAAAAAACCATGCTTTTCACGGTTTTCTCGAAAACGGCTTAAACGATTTTCTTCAAATTCATACCATGGATAGCTATCTATGAGCTCTATCAACTGACATTAGTCTCATTCCTGGGAAAATTGCAGGAGCTCCGTAATATTCTTGGGGAAAATGGCGGATAATTACTAAAAAAACCCATGTTTTTCACGATTTTCTCAAAATAACTTGACCGATATTTTTCAAATCCATACCCTGTATAGTTATTTATCAGCTCTATCAACTGGCATGAGTCTCCTTCCTGGGAAACCAACGGGGGGTCCACCCCATCTTTCAGAAATGGACTTAGTAACCTTCTTCTCGTGCATGAGGTAGGTAGGTATGTAGAGCAGTTCATAAAAAGAACACATAGTCGAGATATTTCATCTGTAGAACTGCTGTTTAGTCGACTTTAAGAAAATGACGACTAAAAAAAAATCATCGAATTTCACAATTTACCCAAAGGAAAAGTACTCTGAAAACAATTATATCTATACACATACACAGAAGTCTGATCTTAGTTTCAAATATGAGCAAGGAAAGTTGTGTGAGTGTACCACACCAGATTTTTAAATTATAGAAGATCAAAGATGAGCTACACCAAAGTCTTCTATTCCACCAATGTTCCCAGTTTGGAGTAAATCCACTATAGTCTGAGAAAACCTACCCTATATTCTATCCAATATAGGAGAACCCTTCTATACCTGGTGTACTGGGGGAGCCCCTTCTACTGTATACCTATAGAGAGGTCCACGTTATAATGGCAGGGTTTGATTGGCAATGATATTGCTATCCTTGTCTATCACTCAACAAATCGTCTTTCAACAATGTAGAATTAATTGACCGAACGAAGTGAGGTCTAAGATTCAAGTCGACGGTTTGTCATTTCTTAATGTTTAAATGTTTTATATGTTGCGCATTTGCGGCGAAACGCGGTAATAGATTTTCATAAAATTTGACACGTATGTTCCTTTCTAATTCGCGCGTCGACGTATATACGAGGTTTTAGGAAATTTTGAATTTCAAGGATAATATAAAAGGAAAAGGCGCCTCCTTCATATGCCAATATTAGAGTGAAAATCAGACTATAGAATTATTCATCATAAATCAGCTGACAAGTGATTACACAGATGTGTGGAGAAGCCAGTCTATTGCTGTATTTCCATTGAAGTGTATAGTTTCAATCAGGTACTTGTGGATGAGAATACTGCGTGAGGTCTACTGTTCACAGAACTAACCAGTTAATTCACAAAATATTTTATCTTAACTATGAAATACATTATGAAATTATTTAAAAATATTATTTCCCGCCTAATACAATATAATTATTTACTTTAAACGAGATGAACAGTTAATATTACATCAATAAACCTGTATCAGCTATCGTTCATTTTTAAATTGTGCGTCGACGTATACACAAGTTTTTTGAAAATGTTGCATTTCAAGGATAATATAAGAGAGAGAGAAGCTTCCTTCATACGCCAATATTAGAGTGAAAATCAGACTAAAGAAAAAATTCATCATAAATCATTTGTCGAGTGGATTATAAATTGCATGCAATGACGCATGCAATTCAATATCTCAATGTAACTTAATGAAAAAACAGCTGTTGTGTGGACTATTAATTGCATGCAGTGAGGCATGCAATTGATAACTTGAAGTAGCATAATATTTTTTTCCCGACTTTTCTCTGCTTTAACTCGGTAAGCTTTTGATGATAGTAGCATAGTTGTTTACATCAAATTATTAGCATTGTCGATACAAAAACCCAAACAGCCATTAGTCGTTTACACACCGATATTTCGCCGACACGACAGGACAGGACAGAATTTACTCTGATGAACAGTATTAGAGGAGACTGTGGTTTATAACTGCGCGAGGTCTACTGTTCACAGACCTACTAGTAGCGTGGACCTCACTATATAGTCTGGGAAAACCTTGTCATATTCTATCTAATATTATTTGTTACAAGTGGTGCTTAAGTGGAATATTTCTAATCAATTTATTGAATCAAGCCTTCTAAATTCAAAATTTATAGTTTTCATGTTTATTTTGGACTAGAATTTTGAGAGAATTGTACACGTGAAATTCTAACCTCATCTTGAACTTTGTCACCTACAAATTTGGAAGAAAAATAGCACAAGGACTACCTTATTATTTTATCTACCAATGCTATTACATTAGTCTCATTTGTATTGCAAATAAATGAAAAATAATATAGGAAACCCTTCTATGCCAGCCTACTAGAAACCCTTCTGTATTTCCCTCTAGTGTGGAAAATCCTCCATATAACATTCTCCATATCGTGGAAACCCTCTCCTCCAGTGAGGAAAATCCCCATATACCTATTCTCCATATCGTGGAAAACCCCTGCACCGTGAAAAGCCTCAAGTGAAACTAAGGGTCACCCTGGAAAACCATCTCCTTCAATTATTTACAGTTTTCCGAGTGCATAATTGAATGACGACTGGCTTTTCCAATATGGCGGTGGTCTGCGGTTTTCCCGGCCCCTGACCAGCGTCGTCGATTTTCTCGGGAAATTGTGGTTTTCCGACGGTTTCTCTATTTTGGTCTTCTCTGTGTTAGTTTCCTTCTCTGTTTCTAGTTTTCTTCTTCATCTCTCTCCTGTTCTCATGTTATTCTATTCTATGTATTCTATTGTTGATTACTTACGATATTTATTGATGTATTTTTGTTTGAAAAATAATGAATAATCTCTACGGTATCATATTGTGTTGATACTGTATCATGTTGTGGTTGTTCTTGTTCTATAGTGAGGTCCACGTTATAATGACAGTAGTATATTAACATTGGTGTTGCTATCCTTGTCTATCATTCCACAAAGCAGATTGCGAATGTATCAAATCATAGTGTTGTGTTTCAAGTTAAGATGATACTGTATCATATTATGTTGATACTGTATCATGTTGTGTTGTTCTTGTT
>NW_024090914.1:0-22168 GCF_014356525.2 Nilaparvata lugens
TAAATGTCTACTGTAACAATTGTTGGTTATTAATGAAAAATTGACTACATGAGTCAACTTAGCTCAATTCTTTCGGCTTTCCTGTGCGTTACAAAACACATAGCTAACCTGTTATAAACATTATAACATAACATATGAGCTGTTATAACTACCAGTTTCAAGTAATTGTGAGCTTTGTTCAATGACATACTAGAAACTACTACAATATTTATTACTTTTATGGTAGTCGGATTTGGGATCGATACACAAAAATCTGGTGTGGTACACTCACACAACTTTCCTTGCTCATTGAACTGTAAGCCTCATTCTTAAACGAGAATAATTTTGGGGAATAACATGATTAAGATTGGCGGCAACATATTTGAAATTACCATCAGACTTCTGTATATGCATATATATGATTATTGTTTTCAGAGTACTTTTTCCTTTGTGTAAATTGTGAAATTCGATGATTTTTTTAAAAGTCGTCAAAACAGCTGTTCTACAGATGAAATATCTGGACTTTGTGTTCTTTTTGTGAACTGCTCTACCTACCTACCTCATGCACGAGAAGGAGGTTAAAAAGTCCATTTCTCAAGGGTGGGGTGGACCCCCCATTAGTTTTCCAGAAAGGAGACTCATGCCAGTTGATAGAGCTGATAAATAACTATACAGAGTATGAATTTGAGAAAAATTGGTCGTCATTTTTGAGAAAATCGTGAAAAAAATTATTTTCTAGTAATTATCCGCCATTTTTCTCAACAATATTACGGAGCTCCTGCAATTTTCTCAGAAATGAGACTCATGTCAGTTGATAGGGCTTATAGCTATTCATCGTATAAATTTGAAGAGAATTTTAGAGTCGTTTTGAGAAAAACCGTGAAAAACATGTTTTTTTTAGTAATTACCGCCATTTTGAATTAAAATGTTATTGAATTTCTTATTGTCGGATCCTCATGGTATAAGGACCTTAAGTTTGAAATTTCAAGTACTCGGTTAATTAGTAATGGAGTTATCGTGTTCACAGACATACACACATACCCACATACACACACACACACATACACACATACACACATACACACACACAGACCAACACCCAAAAATCATGATTTGGGCTCAGGGGACCTTGAAAGTATAGAAATTAGGGAACCTTAATTTTTTTGGAAAGCAATACTTTCCTTACTCATGTAATAGGGCAAGAAAAGTAAAAATAAGAAATCTTGGAAGCATTGTTATGAAAGTTGAATAATTGAACTAATCATTTAATTATACTAATTATTATTGGAATTCAATAATTATTATTCCTCTTATCTGTCTTATCCTTTTTATCTTTATTTATCCTTTTTCTTGAATCAGTATTCCTCTTGAATATAACAGGGTAACTCTGAATTTTTCGGCCTCCTCATCTTCCTCCTCCTCTTCCTTTTTCTCCTCCTCCTCCTCATCCTTCCCCTTCTCCTACTCCTTTCTTGTCCTCCTCCTTCTCCACTCTTGATCCTCCTCCTTTTCTTCCAACTCCTTCTCCTTTTCCACATTCCCCTACTCCTCCACCTCCTTCTCCTCATAACCATCGTCCCCCGAATAGGCCTACCCCATTAACGAGCCCTATTGTCTCCTGTTCAATGCACTGCCCCTAAGCAATAATAATATCTGGTCGATGTTGGCAACATCATGTTGCATGCATTCTTGTCAGTCTGCCAACTGGTAATCGATTCACACAATAAGGCATCAACTCAACTCAAATCAAAATCTTAACGAAACACAACTTTGTTGCATTTCATAAACTTTGTAGCACCTCTCAAACTAGAATAAGAATAAATTAGTGTATAATGAAGATTATTATTATTAATAATATTCTTTAAGGAAATAAAACGTCAGAGAAAAAAATCAAGAAAAGGAGTACAATGAGTATGTTGCAGAATTTACCTAATTTATGTTCGAAATGTTTTAAAATTATCTGAGGGCTACTATTTTGTACTGATAAGTCATGTTCTCTAGAATGTTATGCTTTTGTATTTTTTCCATTTTTTTCCTCTGATACATAATACCAAACTGTAATACGGATGGAATTTCCTTCTGGTAATAAATGAGGAGTCATTGCAATGTGAAGAGGTAGCGGAGGGTGAAATCAAATCTTTGAAGATGGAAATTGAAGAGTTTAAAATGAGTCTGCTTGTATTGAAAAAAGAAGTACAAGACAAGGATACAATAATCGATCTACTCCGAACTGACTGTGAGAAACTTTCTTCCACAAATAAATAGACAATTTTAATTCCGGAACCGAGTTTGTTTTACCCAGACACACTGCCAAACCAAAGAAGTGTGACTCTAACTGACAATACCGACTAGGAACAGATTTTCCATATTAGAGAGTAATGATTCGCATGACATGCAACCTGCCAGGGAAGATGTTCGGAAGCAAACTAGTATTCAAAAAGAAAATTCAACACCTTCTGCTGTAAAGCAATCACGAAGAAAGATGTCGTGTAATGTTCGTTTATATGCTGACAGCAAGGCAGGGATGTTCACAGGAGCTACAAGGGTGACAATAATAACTTCACGGCCATGATCAACCAGGAGCTCGCTTCAGGGATGCTGTGGAGGAGTCTGGTCAACTGAACGACAATGATGTCAATGTCTACTTGGCTGGCTCAAATGACATAGCCTGCAATGAGAGAGAAGAGCTGCATTCTGCTCTGAGAAATAAACTGCGTGATCTGCAAAACCGGAGGGCTGGCAAAGTGATTGTGTTTTCTGTGCCTCACAGGCATGATCTTCCACGATGGTCTGTAGTCAACAAGGAAATTCGGAGGGCAAATAAGGAGAACTCGAACTTGTGTAAACATTTTAGAAATGTCACTTTTGTGGATATCAGCAACTTGGGTAGGAGATTCCACACATCGCAGGGCTTCCATTTGAATTCTTTGGGGAAAAGATACGTGAGTGACAGGATCATGGACGTGGTGTGTGAGCTAGCTCAACAAGAAAAAACATCTGACTCAATCCCCCTCAACTATTACACTAACTCTTTTTTAGGAGTGGATCGAGTTCTGTAGGATTGTCGTGCTCTGAATCCCAAAACATTGTTGGTGATGCGGAACAGGCAGACCCGGAATCACAGGTTTGCAGTCTGATTTTGCAATGTTTCATTGGAATGTGCAGGGTGTCATGAACAAAACTGATGAGTTGGGTGATTTTATTAGAGAGCATAATGTCAGCATTTGGGTATTTGTGAACACTGGTTGAAAGCTTGTGAGATAATTGAGGTTGGTTTGACTGGCTATAGATTGGCTAGTGCATACAGTAGACCTATAGAACGGAGGGGTGGTACGGCTATTTATGTAAGAAATGATCTAGAATACTGTGAGCTTACTTACTTGAAGGAATGTCAATAGCCAGTATATGTGAAGTTCTGGGGTTCTTGTTTCGAAATGGAATGTGATTTGTCTTGAGGTGTATAGAGTACCAGATAGGTGTAATTTTGATTATTTCATTGAGACGCTTCACGTTGTTTTGAATGTTGTATCACAGAAAAATAAGTCAGATGCATCCATTATTCTCAATGGAGATTTTAATGTTGATTTACTGGTGAATGATGTAAATAGATCTATTTTTGTCAACTTATTAAATAGCTTCAATCTTAATTTAACTGTGTTTGATGTGACAAGACCAAGCAGGATATTCTTTCTTTATTCAAAAAAATTCTTTTCTTTATTCAAAAAAAAAAAAAAAAATAATTATACAATCAAATGCATTCCAAAAATCAAATACAATATTGTTTCCTAATTTCTAATATGTGTTCCCTATAGGCTACCCTTGTGGGGACACTTGAATATATAATAAAATTTTATACAAATTTAATATTATATCATGAAGAACATAATAATTGAATATGGTATTATATTGAAATAAATCAATATGTCAATATTTATAATCATTCTTGCACACATTCATACGCACACACATTCACATATGCGCACACATTCATCACACACATTCACACATGCGCACAAACACACACACACACAACAAACACACACACACACACACACAACACACACACACACACACAACCACACACACACACACACCAACACACACACACACACACACACACACACACACACACACACACACACCACACACACACACACACACACACAACACACACACACACACACACACACACACACACACCACACACACACACACCACACACACACACACAACACACACACACACTTACACAAAACTTAAACTATGTACGGAGTGGTTGCTGTTTTTTTTCATATTTAGTTCAATTTTATTCATAGTTAACGTTTCGTTTTTTTTTTTAAAGTGCTGATGTTTCATATGTATTGACAGAGGAACATGTATAGACAATATGGCTACTTCCATACATAAAGATAGAATTAAGTCTGTGTCTGTTATACCGACCTTAGTATCAGATCATCACTCATTGCTTGGCTTATCACGTTGTCTGGTGAAATGACTTGAAGCAGAGTGATAATGTTTCTCGAATCATTCGTCCGATTAATAATAGTTGTAATAAAAAGTATTTCACTCTTCTACTGAGCAAAGTTAATTGTTGGATGTATATGCAACAGGCAATATTAGTGAGAAATTTGAGTACTTTTGAACAAATCCTAAGTATAGTTGATACAGTTTTTCCTCTAAAAACGGTCAAGTCCTCCAAATTGAAGAAAACCCCAAAGTCTAGATGGTACACTGATAATTTATCAGCTCTCAAAGAGGAATGTTTGATTGTATAGTCTTCACAAGTACACGGTCTGGCTTACCACTGTGAATTGTATAAGATATTGAGATCCAGGTATAATACATGGTATTTCATGCTAAGCGTGAGTATTTTGTAATAAAGTATTGCAGACTAAAAATAAATCACATGCTATTTGGTCAGTTATAAAAGAGAATTTGAATGTTAACGATAGAACATCGGTACCACAGGTAACTGATCTCACAAGTGATAAATTTAATAAATGCTTCCTTGATAATGTAGAGTCAACAAAACAAAATATCCAACAATCAAAACATGATATGCCATATTATTTGAATAAATTTGTTCATGCTAGACAGAATAATATCAACTCTGTTTTCTCAGTTGGCCATTTCAGTGTTGAAGAGGTCTATAACGCCATTTTTTCTCTCAGTAATAGTATGAGTTTGGATGTGTATTGTTTGAATTCTGCTCTTTTAAAACTTGCTGCACCTTATATAGTGGAGGTATTGTCATATTTATTCAATCAATGTGTTAAAGAGGGTGTAATTCCTGTGTGCTTGAAATTGTCAAAAGTTATTCCACTGTATAAGAGAGGTACTAAATCTGATTGTAGTAACTATCGACCAGTGTCAATCATACCAATTATTGCTAAGGTTTTTGAAATATTGCTGAATACTCGATAGTTAAATATTTTGAGGGTGAACAGCTTTTTTCAGATAAACAATATGGTTTCAGATCCAAAAGAGGAACCAATACTGCAATTCGTAATTTTGTGAAAGCTTGTGTGGATGCTTTAGATAGTAGAGAAAAGGTCATGGGGAGCTGGTATGATATGAGTAGAGCATTCGACACAATATCCCATGATATATTGTTATATAAGTTGAAATACTATGGCTTTGATCGGTTTGCTTTACAACTTTTTAAAGAATATTTGTCAGGGAGGTACCAATCGGTTTATTTTAATGGGTCCTTTTCAGCATATCTGCCTCTCAAATCAGGGGTACCTCAGGGATCCATATTAGGACCCACATTGTTTATAATATATGTTAATGACTTACCATTAGCGATAGGAGACGATAGAGTGAATACATACATGTATGCTGATGACTTGGCAATTCAGGTAAATAATAAATGTTTAAATTCAGTTGAACGTTTTATAAATGATGCAAATACTGTTATAAAAGACTGGACAGCAGCCAACTCACTTAGTCTGAACAGCAACAAAACCCAAACGATGAATTTTTCCTTGGCTAATTATTCAGAAAATGGGGAGGTGAAGTTTTTGGGTGTGACGTTAGAGTCAAACATGAAATGGGGCATACACATTGAAAATATAAGTAAAAAAGTTGCTAGGGGTGTATTTCTCATCAGGAAATTTAGACCTTTTGTCAATGTTGATGTATTGCTGTCAATTTACTATGCACACATTCAAAGTCATTTGTCATATGGCATAGTGGTTTGGGGACACTCGTCTGAAATGAAAAAGCTCATGATTTTACAAAAAAGAGCTGTGAGAGCTATTTTTAATGTCCACTGTAGAACTCATTGTAAACCTTTGATCAGAGAGCTAAGAATACTAACGGTTCCATCTCTTTTTATTCTTGAGTGTCTGTTGTATGTAAAAAGTTACATGCATGAAATGCAGACAAATAATTACATTCACAATTATGGAACACGCCAGAAGACATTGTTGCATAGAAGTCAATGTAACTTACAACTAACTCTGAACAGTTTTCATGAATTTGGTAAGAAAATTTATAACTTGTTGCCAACGGAAGTCAGAGAATTAAATATGAGCAGTTTTAAAAAATGCGTGAAAGATATGTTGTGTGAGCTTTGTGTCTATAGTGTTAATGAGTTTGTAGAATGTTTGACACTTGATAACACATCTATAGACATATAGAATATTATTGTTGTTGTCCTGTTTTTATATTGTTGATTTGTTATTACTATTATTATTGTTAGTGTTACAAAACGTTACCATACTTATTCATGTATTATTTGGAGGATAACTATGGATGATAGATGATAGAACGATGGTTTGATACAATCTTTATTGAGGAGTTCATCTAAGCAATCGGTAATAAATCTATCATTACGATTGCATTACACATTTTTAGAACGATAATTATCTGGATTTAGTTGAAATTTGAAATTACATGGAAGAATCCCTCTTTAATATGCAACCCTTGTATGAATGTAAACAAGGAAAATGTTACAATATTTCAACTGATATAAAACATTATTGCTAGAACTAATTTTGGGTTTCAGCTAAATAAAAACAGGATATATTTTAAAATGTGATAATTTTAGGATTCTACCTACTAAAAAATGACCCTCGTATTCATCAATATAAACTAGATGCAATGGAATGATTTCACCATAATCAAAATTTCACATAAAAATTTGGATCCGATCAAACAACTATTTAGTTAAATTGAAGCGTCTATTAAAATCTCTCTACCATCTGTAAATTACTAAATACAAAAAAAAAAATTAAAATAATCTCATCTCTAAGAGAAATCATAAAGTCAGAAATCATTCTAAAATATTATTGAAAGGATATAGTGAAACGCCGAATGATAACTTGACTTGTAATAATTATGTTAATTGAATCCTAAGTATGTGTGAATACGTTAATAAAAAAGGAATTTGGAAATAATTCCCTCACATGGATAATCATATTCTGTAATCACTAGAAAATCATTTTAGATATTTTTGAAGATATATTGAAACGCCGAATGAAAACTTCACTAGCAACCAATTGCGTTACGTAGTTTTAATAGTTTAGGCCTATCAATTATAAATAACTGTATATGAAGAACAGGTGAATACTTGTATATCAATCATCGTTTTAAAACAGTAAGGAAAAGGTAAAACCTAAGAAAATTAAAATTCTTAAGAGATAGAGCGTAACGCTGAATAATAACATCCTACCAACCTATAGCGTTACGTAATTTATGGATATTTCATATCATGTAGTCAAGATTATATTAATAATATGCAGCTGAATCAATAACTTGCATGACAATCAGTAAATCGCAAATCAAACAGTAATAAATCGCTAGGAGCCTCAAAAAAAGATTCCCAATCCTCCATAGTAGAATCAAATTTAAAAAAGTCAATCCCCTTTATTAGAGTTCATGCCCTGTCTCCAAGGTCAGCTTTAAATTCCTGCAGCCACCTGTAAGGTTTGAGGTTACGTTGACCCAATTTTCAAATTTAAACAATTTTTAACCGAAAAACTCATTTCAACCATCTACCACTTATCAAAACCTTATCAAAATATGTATCTTCATCTATATCAGATAACAGTCGTAAATAAAAATGATGAAATTATCACATAAAATTACTTACTGCGTATCCGAAACTCACATGAAAAACGTCAAATTTTGACTAAAACTTTTCGATGTAAAATCACATTTCACCCGATTTTAACCACTGATTATGATCAATTGTTGATTGTAGAACGTTAATCAACAACTTTTTATGACACGAAACATAATTTGAAAGCGAATACAACCATAATCACGAAGTGCGTCAGAGGTTCACCATAAACTCGCGAGGTCGACCAAAGAACTGAGTCATTCAACCCTTGAAGACAAAGAGCATGATGGTTGGGGGAGGGGTGAAAAGAACTAAAATAATAGATCAGTTCATTTTGAACGCCTGTCAAAAGAACTGTTTGATAAAATTATTAAATTGATGGTGATGTTGTGGTGAATCTCTCCATAATAAGAAAACAAAGATATTGTCAAATTTCACTAGACATTTATTTAAAACTTTAAAACAGACCATGGTTTCACGTAGTTAACCAACGCATCATCAGCTGTACTGAGGAAGAGGATACAGAACATTCTTAACCTAATCTTTAGGCTGTTTATGAATGTTAGAGTTCATGAGAGAAGGTTAACTCTATTTTTGTTCAGATAAAAACTTTTGTTAATCGAATTAAAAAACTAATTTTAACACCATAAATTTTTATGTAGAGCCTATTTTTTATGATTTGATCTATTTTTTATTCTATGCAGAAATCTGCAGTTAGTAACAATACTATGAACAATTATGCGGACTTAAGTGAGGTCCACGTTATAATGACAGCGAAGATAGTTGAACAGCGTGCCGATTCTCTGCCTATAACTGCCTTCTAGAAGGGATAGCTGATACTGGTAAATCTGATGTATATTAACTGGTCATTCTTGTTTAAAGTAATCAACTACTATATTTTATTAAAGACTATCTGGTAACCCTGCTCCGCAAGGGATCATTTTAAAACTTGAAAAAATGAAAACTTGACGTAATGAAATCTTGTATGGTTAAAAATAGGTGGTATGTCTTCGGTTAGTTAAGAATCTATGTGCAAAACTTCAAGTTAATCAGTCCAGTAGTTCAGACGTGATTATGCGTCAAACATAACTTTCCTATCCCGTACGTGTATAAGCCAGTTCTTTCCTTTATTATAGTATAGGAATTCATTTGATTTGATGATTCCTATGTTTAATTGAATAATGGAACTAAATGAATGGTGAATTGATTTTAATGATGACTGACAAATTTGACTTTTTGATAACTATTGAAATCAAACTGTTATAAACACTTTGCCAGTTGAAAACATCAAAGGTGGCAATCAGATGATTCGCCACAATAGTATTGTCTAGCAAGTAACCCGTGCTCCGCAAGGGTCCATTTTAAAACTTGAAAAAATGAAAACTTGACGTAATGAAATCTTGTATAATTGAAAATAGGCCTATAACCATCCTCGGTTTAATTAAGAATCTATGTGCAAAATTTCAAGTTAATCAGTCCAGTAGTTCAGACGTGATGATGCGTCAAATACATAGGCTACGTATTAAATTATAATGATTGATTTAGTTTCAATAATTCTATGTAGAAATCTGCAGTTAATAACCATACTATGTAACAATTATGCGGACTCAAGTGAAGTCCACGTTTATATGACAGCGAAGATAGTTGAACAGCGTTGCCGATTCTCTGCCTTGTCACTGCCTTTTATAGAGGATAGCCGATACTGGTATAAATATAGTTTATTAAATGGTCATTGTTGTTTCAAATACTCAACTACGTATATTCTATATTATATTTTGATCCGGATAAAATACTTCCATTATAATGTGGACCTCACTATGGGAAGATGATACAGAGATGATACGAAGATGAAACAAAGATACGAAGATGATACAAAGATACGAAGATGATACAAAGATACGAAGATGATACAAAGATACGAAGATGAAACAAAGATACGATATGATACAAAGATACGAAGATGAAAAAGATACGAAGATGATACAAAGATGATACAAATATGATACGAAGATGATACGAAGATGATACGAAGATGATACAAAGATGATACAAAGATGATACAAAGATGATACGAAGATGATACGAAGATGATACAAAGATGATACAAAAATGATACGAATTGATACAAGATGATATACAAGGATATAGTGAGGTCCACGTTATAATGGCAGTTGTTGATTTGCAATGGTGCTGCTATCCTTGTCTATCATTCAACAAAGCAGACTCTTTCACGCATTGCGATGTTGCCACATCGTTTATCAACAATGTAGAAATTCAACTAATTGACAAAATATTTAATCTCAATTATGTAATTTATTATTACATCTTTAAAAAATATATTTCCTGACAAATAAGATATGATTAACTATTTTCAACAATAATGAACAGTTTAATTCATCAGATATACCAGTATCAGCTGTTTGGGTGGCAAGGCTGAGATCTGGCAACCCTTTTCTCGAATCTTCCTACACTGCCATTATAACATGAGCCTCACTATAGCAATATCATTCCTAATCAAATACTGCCATTATAACGTCACTGCACCTTAGTTACACGTGCCCACTTTCCCTTTATGTAGTTGTCAGTACATTAATTGTTATAATTTCCGAAATATTGTTTGTGAATGTTTTATTGTTTTTTGTGGTGGGATTAAATTATCAATTATTCAGTAATCTAGAGAAAAAAAAGGAAAAACGACTGGTTAAGAGTTATAAAAGAAACAGAAAAAGTTGTAAAATAAATAGAAGATGACTTTAAACGATAATTTTTCACTCAGTTAACACGTATCAATGGTGAGTACACACTTTACCCTCATAGTTCTACATGTACCCTTTTCAACTCCATGTTTTTCTCCTTTTGAAAAAACATTTGAAGACAGTCTTAACTGGATGTTTTTTGATAGATAGTATTTTAAAAGTGTAGGAAGTACATGAACACTTTCGAATGTGTATTTTGTGATGAGGGGTTATTGAGATGAATGAGTGCAATGACATATTCTGGTCCCTATGAAAACTTCCGAATGTTTTCAATGTGAAATTGATTTTAGGCGTATTTTCTAGTTAGATCATCACTCTTGTCTCAGTGTTTATAACGCTTATAGGGCTTCAAAAAAACATTAAATTTAGTGGATGTGAAGATATCGATTACTACACTCTACTAAAATGTGGATGTTGGTTCGAATTCTCGAAAATATTGACTATATTTTTGAATTTTGCTAGATTATGAAACTACTATAGTGAGGTTCACGGTATAATGGCAGTGTTTGATTAGCAATGGTATTGCTATCCTTGTCTATCATTCATCAAAGCGGATAGCGCTATCTTTTTCTCGGTTTTCTCTGTTGCCAGATCGTCTTTTAACATGTAGAATTGATAATTAAACAAAATATTTTATCTTAATATTATGAAAATATAATTTCTTGCTTATAAAATATAATTGATTATTTAAAGAAGAAGAAGAAGAAGAAGAAGAGGAGAAGAGAAACGAGAATGAACAAAAATATTACATTAATATCCTTTATCAGCTACCATCTATAGAAGGCATTGACAAGACAGAGGATCGGCAACGTTTTTCTTCTATCTTTCCCCACTATAACGCGGACCTCACACTATAGCAACATGAACTTGCTAGTGTGTAAATTTTGTCACATCCGTAGGTTTTTCGAGATCTGGATATATTGTCAATCATCCCATAATCTCAAGCTTTTTCTATCATAGTGAAATGATAGAACGACATTGTTGACATGTTCCGTTCTACACCGTTTTCCATATTAGGTAGCTGTGATTTAAGTCCTCCCGATATTTATTTATTTATTCGTGGATACATATTACAAATCATATAAAATAATATGATTGGGTAGGAACAACAGGCTTGGCCCAAAACTATACATTCCCAATTTTGATAATGTTACATGTCCATAAAAATAGGTTATGGAGTATTTATTTAATTTCACATAATTAGTTAAGATTAGAAATGTAAAATATTATGTATTCAACACAGCATGTTATAACATAAGTACACAGTTGAAAATCGTCAAGTAAAAAATACTAGTATAGTTCTGTGAACAGTAGACCTCACGCAATTATAAACTACAACCTCCTCTTATACTACCCATCAGAGTAAATCCTTTCTGTATGTCTAAATCGTGTCGGCGAGATATCGGTCTGGAAACGGCTAATGGCTGTTGGAGTGTATCAGAAATCTACTGAATTTTTTGTCGAATGAAAATATAATAGTCTACAATAACCGGGTAGAATCACATCTACAGATTGTATCACAATGCAGTTACTATATCAAGTATCTTACTTATATTAAGCTACTTTATACAGTAACTGTAGTGTGACCCAGTAGCTATCGTCATCTAGGGGCAAATTGAAAACTACTTAACTTTTTATTGGAAGAATGTGGGCGGAGCTTGGAGGTATGAAACAGGCGTGCTTTGCTGTGATTGGTCCCGCAGTTCTCATTTCACTATTTCTACGCTTTCTTCACGATTATCTGGTATTTATCAGTAATATTTAATATCTTTGTTATTGAAGATATTATTTGAATTGTAGAACTATAGAGAAAAATTTGGTGTGAGTGTGATATTAATTTTAATTTTGTGTAGTTGAGAAAGTTTTCAAGATTGAATGTATTATCGATGTTATGGGGAGAGGAATCATTGAGAAATTACAGAGTGAAGAGGAAGTAAATGAAAAGTGATCCGTTCATGATCTGTTGAGACTGAATGAATATATTGATATAAATATCAATATTAATATATTAATAATATCAATATTATTGATATATATCAATTGAGGAGGATGTGAAATTTACAAAGTAGAGAAGAAGAAAGAAGGTATGAAAAATCAAGTAAAACGAAAGAGTAAGTTACCAAAAGAAACTAAAGATCAAACCATTATGATCTCGTACAAATAAGTTTCAACGTCACCGGACTGTTCTGAGCTTTTGTTAAGATTTTATTCAGGTTTGACCGTTCAGACTTTGATGGCTTTCTCGAAGACATATGGCGGACATAAAATGTCTCGATTCTGGTCGATTAGTCGCTTTACATCTTTTATTCTGATGTTTATTTTACTCTATTTTGTTGTTGGAGCCGGATTTTGTAACATGATGCCTTCAGAATAACATAGGTGCGCTCAATCATTGTATTGTGAGATCCATTTCAAACTGTCAGCATGCCTTATAGATAACATCAAGGTGCTCATTCAACCAATGCTGACAGACTGAATTTCAACGGAGAAAAGTTGAAATGTTGTAGGTCAGGGATGCTGGAACTTAAGTAATGCTTTGTTGTTCAAGTTTTAAGCCAGAGTTGTTCAATTGTTTACGTTGAACGCCACATGAGCTGCGCATGTAAATGGACGAGTTTATGATGTTTGTGAGCAATACTGAGACAAGATTATATTTAGAGAGGTCCACGTTATAATGACAGTGGAGGAAGATAGGAGAAAAACGTTGCAGGTTCTCGGTGTTTACAGCTGACAACGGTATATTTGGTGTAATATTAATTGTTAAAATAATCAATAATTAGTAATGTATGAGTATTAGTATTGTTTGAAATAATCAATTAGTATCATACGTAACAAGGATGGGAAGGGGCCTTTTGCAGGCGAGAATGATGTTTCTAGTCGAGGCATTAGGTCCAAGAAACGTACACTATTTTTGTCATAATAATCTAAAGAAGAATAATTGAGAAATGGAAAACATCACCTGCTTGTGCTGACGTTACTACATGCATTCTATAAACATAACCTAGTTTACAAATTCCAAATCAGGAATTTTGTGGAAGTTGACAAAACTTCCACCTAGAGTGCTGAAGGTGGTTTTTTGTAGCAGTTTTGCTGTTCCTATTAATTGGGACTAGGAAACATACTCCACTGTAAAGAAAACATATGCTTCCATTACAATAGAGTATGCTGTATGAGAATCGTATGTTTATTTGTTCTGCAAACAACTGTTTACCGGCTTGATTTCATGCATGAAAAACAGCTAAAAATGAATGACTATGACAAAAAAAAATATTTTGATATATTCAAAGAAATATAACTTTTGATCAGCTAATAATAAATTCGTATCTGCTTTGTCGATTGGTGGGCAAGGAAATCAACACCAATGTTAATCAAATACTGTCATAGCTATGACAGTACATATCATCGCACTATAGTATAATTTTCGTTGCTTTATTTGGTGTCGGAAGTCATGCTGGATGATTTTGTTTCGAAAATTTTGTTTTTTTTTTTTATTAGAAAGTTGGAATAAAAATCACTTTTTCTCTTGTTCTGGCAATATATTTTCTTGTGCCAACCTCGTGTTTCGAATGGACACGTTAAACGATCGGTCCCGGCCGATTAAAAAGCAGTCGTTAGGTCATGTCAGAGGCCCTGAAATTGATCAGTTGCGACCTGAAAACTCTGACACCAGATCTGAGCCAGCCAAGTCACTCGATAGTATTATTGATTATTATTATAGTTACTAAAAATCATAATATAAGTAAATACTCAAAATGAAATCCATTGAAAGTATACAAGCTTTGACTCTTACTCTTTTCACTATAGTATTGATGTTCTAGTATGGTAATGGATATTTTGTTAAAAAGACAACTGATCATAAATCTCCTACTGAAACTGTACTCCAAATATATTATTCTCCTTCTCCTTTCTCTTCTCCCCTTTCTACTCCTCCTCCTACACTTGTCCACCTTCTCGTTCTTCTCTTCCATCACCTCCTTCTTCCCCACCTCCTCCTCCTTCCCATCATCCATCCTCTCTTTCTCACTCAACTCTACTCTCCAATATTATCCTCCTCCTCATTTTCCTCCTTCTCTTTCATCTTCTTCCCTTTCTACTCCTCCATTCTACTTGTCCCCCTTCTCGTTCTTCTCTTTCATCACCTCCTTCTTCCCCACCTCCTCCTCCTTTCCATCATCCATCCTCTCTTTCTCACTCCAACTCTACTCTCCAAATATTATCCTCCTCCTCATTTTCCTCCTTCTCTTTTCTCTTCTTCCCTTTGTACTCCTCCTCCTCTACTTCTCGTTCGTCTCTTCCATTACCTCCTTCTTCCCCACCACCTCCTCCTTTCCATCATCCAACCACTCTTTCTCACTCCAACTCTTACTCTCCAAATATTATCCTCCTTCTCTTTTCTCCTCTTCCCTTTCCACTCCTCCTCCTCCTCCACTTGTCCACCTTCTCGTTCTTCTTTCCTTCTTCCCCACCATTTCCTCCTTCCCATCATCCTTCTCCTCTTTCTCACTTATTCCATCCTCTCACACAACCTCAGCCTGTCACATTTGTGTAATCGGTTCATGTTCGAACGAGTTGAAAAAATGGATGAAAAAACAAAATGGCCGCCTGCTACCATCAAAGAGTGACAAGAAGGTAAATACAATCTGTATTTACGATGTTGGTGGATATTTCTGGCAAGTAGCTTCTTCAAAAAGACTCTTTTAACGGCGCTTAAACCAAAGTTATTATAATTGAGTTGATGACAGCAACTAGGCACCCGAAAGAGATGGAAATAGTTTGAAAATAGTAATGAATGTAAGTTTGACTGGTGAAAATTGTAAATGAAGTCATGGCTCAACGTTTTTCGGTTGGTAATGAAGTTATGGTGATTATAGACAGGGGAAGATTTACGAAAAATAGTTATTCCATCGACAGAAGCATTGGTTGAGAAGAAAAAACTTCAGAAACAAGTTCAACTCTGTTGAAACGTGAAAGCATATATTTATTTATTTTATTTATTTATTTTATTTATTTATAAGGTTAGCAAAAAAATACAAGAATCGGAAAAGAAAAAACAGGCTATTGCCTAAAACTTCTTCAATTTCCTAATTAGTTTTAAATTGTCCAAATATTATAGGTTATGTCCATTCAAATTTCTACACCAAATCACAATCTAAAATATAAATTAGAATAAAACAAACAATTTTAAATTTGGATGGATTAATAATAAAAGTTTCTCAAAAACATGAAACAAACTATAAATTCACAAAATAAAGAATAAAAACACTTAAATTTTGAGCTCGAAAATATCACATTCACCATAGCTATATAACAGCTGTAACTTATTGTAATATGTAATACATTCACCTGAAAGAGGCTTCATATCCAAAACATTTTGTGGTTATTATAACAGTATACTGTTTTATGTAAAAGAGGGGTAGACTACTCCAATTATTGTCGATTTTCATATATTTACTTAGTAGTACGAGAACGTTAGTTATCCAGGTGGTGATGAGTATTAATAATATCATGGATTATCAAAGAAGAGTAATAATTATTATTATCAGTTAGATGGTAGATTTTCAAGAGAGTGACAAGTTAAAGGAAAAAAGTTTGATTCAAAGTTCTTTTTTGTAATGTTAATAATTTTATTTCTGTTAATAAGATGTTATTGTATGTTCGAATTTGTGCAAAACAGATAAATTTCAACTACTTTCAAGAAATTTCAATAAATTAAATAAATTATCTACAAAATGATACTCCGCTCTCATTTTATTTCTCCAGAAAGTAGTTGTTCACACATGAAAACTCAACAAACAAACAATTTATTAGAGCATCCTTCAGGAATTTCAATTTGTTCCTCTAATCTACTTGTTTGTTCATCAGCTAGACCGATTAATATAATATTATGTCATTCAATATCGGAAGAATTTGTATAACAACCAACTTGAGGTATTCAAAGCCACGATATAGTTATTTGTGCAATTAGTGCGCAAAGTGACAGTTTGCTGCACCGAAAGAAACGTTTACGCCCGAGCCGTAAGCGAGGGCGGAATGGTTTGTTGAGTGCAGCAGAGGAACTTTGCGCACGTATTTTACATTAAGTTTTTCCTACAGTTACCATTGAATATGAAAAGTGGGTAATTATGGGTAAAATTGCCTGAATGCATCAAATATTTTTCTGTGTAATTTTATTATTGATAAAACCTCAATTTATTGTCAAATTGAATAAAAATGTTGTCCTTGGTTATAATATCTAATGCTAATAATTAGCTCGTTGTGCTTCGTTGCACCTCTGCTCACTATAGCAGCCCAGTCACTGTTACCAACTTCATTTTGATTTTGCTGCACTGTTGCTCCATATAACCTACTAAGTATTTTGCGTTGCCATGTTGCAAATCTGGAGTGCAGAAAGATTTTTCCCGCACTTGAGCGGAAAAGTGATTCTTTGCGTTCTGTAATCAGTGCAGCAATGGCCACTTTTCAACGTAACTGTAGGAAAAAAGAATTTATTGGTAGCTCATTCATAGTGAATTGAGAAATTGCTTTTTCATAACTAGGTAATACATCAAATAGTTGTCTGTTTCAAGAGGTATTCAAATTTTTTAAAGAAAGCAATATCAATAAGGTGGAATGAAAGCCATGCTGTCAGGTCCACATCATTTTGTGGAACTGATAACATCTTTCATTCCACAATAAATGGGAAATCCTTCAACATTTCTGTTCGTAGTGTAAATTTTAATACAACGTCTACTCACTCTGTATGCTGCTATGGAAATCATGATGAACTGCAAAAACTGATGATGTTTACCTGCAAAAACATAAAAATCTTTTTAAAATGACAAATAAACTGAATCAATCTGGATAATGAATTAACTAATCAATCAAGAGACTGGTTAAATAGATGTGGATCTTCAAAGCCAAAACTCAACAAAAAACTGAAAAGAATTAACTCTGAATAGAGCCTCTATTTCAATTGTCCACTACTGAACTTCAAGATCAAGAATGTTTTATTGTCACAAAAAATAATTGCATTGACAAAAGTCACTTCATAAGAATACAGTAACATTGATACTTTGTATACTAGTAGCTCTGTGAACAGTAGACCTCGCTCAAAGTAAGTTACATTGACCTGTTGTTATGTTTTCTCAAAAATTAATAAATAATTTATCAATTTAAAATGTCTAGAAAAAATCCTAAATAAATATAGAGCTTTCTGTCCTAATGAATAATTTATCAATTTAAAATGGTGTAATAACCGAAACCGGTCTTTCTAAGTATCAATAAATCTGTGGTTTTTTGACAGTTCCTTAGTCTTTTTCATTCAATATGAATAATTACATATTGAATGAAAAAGACTAAGGAACTGTCAAAAAACCACAGATTTATTGATACTTAGAAAGACCGGTTTCGGTTATTACACCATTGTCAATTCTGATAAACCAATGATAAACCTCTGATAAACAGTTTATCAGAGATTGACAATGGTGTAATACCCGAAAACGGTCTTTCTAATTATCAATAGATCTGTGGTTTTTTGACAGTTTCTTAGTCTTTTTCATTCAATATTTATTTATTTATTACAATGCAAATGACACTAATGTAATAACATTGAAAGATAAAATAATAAGATAGTCCTTGTGCTATTTTTTCTTCCAAATTCATAGGTGAAAAGTCCGAAATAAGGTTAGACTTTCACGTGTACAATTTTGATAAAATTCCAGTCCAAAACAAAAAAGAAAACTATAAATTTTGAATTTAGTTGGCTTGAATTAATAAATAAATTAGAAATATTTCACTCGATTACCACTTGTAACGAATAATATTGAGTTATTTAAGAAAATTTGGAACCATTCAAGCAACACAAACTCGTAAACACTCTAATATAAAATATAAAATATTATTTCATAATATAAAACGATGTTCTCATATTCTACAATTTTCCAATATTGAGAACGTTAAATCATAGAGAAACAATAGCGTTATCTCAAGCCGATTAACTGTCGATTTTTACTGTTTTGTGGGGTGAGAGTGTATGAACGGCACAATATGAGAGACTACCAGCGTCACACAACTGCATGGGAAAGAACTACGTGGACTATCGGCTTGAGATAACAGTAAAAGTTGCGAAAAACGTCCTATACCATGGGATTTCTACTTATGCTATCGTTTCTTTATGGTTAAACTCAGCAATAAAAAAAACAGAATGCGATGATATAATTTTAATAATTATTGATTCAATTTTTTGGAATCTGAGTGATAGAATAGATCTATGTTCAAACTCTGATTATTAATTGATTGAAAATTCATGAATGAGAGCTAGACAATATTAAGCGTTTTTCAGGCGTTTTTAGAGTTGGCAAGGCAGTATGCCATCTGATTAGAGCTTGAAAAGACGCTTGATAAAACGCTTAAAATCGTCTGCGCTTGAGTCTTATTGAGCTCTCAGATAAGTTCGTAATAAGTGATAAACAAGAGTTGAATTCCAAGCTGTCATATAGTTAGTCTACAAAACTATTTTAACAACTTTTCTACAATAGTTTAGATTCTTTTGAGCCCTTACTTCTTAGCGGAAATTATCATAGAGGTTGAAGAAAGATTGACAATTGAGACGTGGAGGATTTTTTCTGTTCCTGCTACGGTTTTGATGTCCCTTTTGTGAACGCCAATGGAAATAATTATCAGTAATGAAATAGTGGTCATTGTTCAGGGTTACTTCTCATTTCAATTATATTTCCCATCAAACACTAATCCACTTCATATTTATTACCTCAGATCCATTAGTAGATCATTCATCAGAAGATTTATCCGTTTTGAATACCACCAGAGCAATGAAACTCAAACTAATTCAAAAAGGAAAATATTCCCCTCTTTTGTACTGGTCTCCCGTCTTGGCCAAGCGAAAGAAATGAGAAGAGAAGAAAACGGTCAAAAGAGCAACAAAAATGTTCACTTTATAGAAATCCAATTAAATTCGCGTACTTGATTGAGTCTCTTACATCGTGAATTGCATGAAACTTTTCATTTTTATCTAATTTGAAAAGTTTCATGCAATTCACGATGTAAGAGACTCAATCAGTACGCGAATTTAATTGGATTTCTATAAAGTGAACATTTTTGTTGCTTTTTTGACCGTTTTCTTCTCTTCTCATTTCTTTCGCTTGGCCAAGACGGGAGACCAGTACAAAAGAGGGGAATATTTTCCTTTTTGAATTAGTTTGAGTTTCATTGCTCTGGTGGTATTCAAAACGGATAAATCTTCTGATGAATGATCTACTAATGGATCTGAGGTAATAAATATGAAGTGGATTAGTGTTGATGGGAAATATAATTGAAATGAGGAGTAACTCTGAACAATGACCATTATTTCATTACTGATAATTATTTCCATTGGCGTTCAACAGAAGGAACATCAAAACCGTAGCAGGAACAGAAAAAATCCTCCACGTCTCAATTGTCAATCTTTCTTCAACCTCTATGATAATTTCCGCTAAGAAGTAAGGGCTCAAAAGAATCTAAACTATTGTAGAAAAGTTGTTAAAATAGTTTTGTAGACTAACTATATGAGAGCTTGGAATTCAACTCTTGTTTATCACTTATTACGAACTTATCTGAGAGCTCAATAAGACTCAAGCGCAGACGATATTTAAGCGTTTTATCAAGCGTCTTTTCAAGCTCTAATCAGATGGCATCCTGCCTTGCCAACTCTAAAAACGCCTGAAAAACGCTTAATATTGTCTAGCTCTCATTCATGAATTTTCAATCAATTAATAATCAGAGTTTGAACATAGATCTATTCTATCACTCAGATTCCAAAAAATTGAATCAATAATTATTAAAATTATATCATCGCATTCTGTTTTTTTTATTGCTGAGTTTAACCATAAAGAAACGATAGCATAAGTAGAAATCCCATGGTATAGGACGTTTTTCGCAACTTTTACTGTTATCTCAAGCCGATAGTCCACGTAGTTCTTTCCCATGCAGTTGTGTGACGCTGGTAGTCTCTCATATTGTGCCGTTCATACACTCTCACCCCAACAAAACAGTAAAAATCGACAGTTAATCGGCTTGAGATAACGCTATTGTTTCTCTATGATTGAACGTTCTCAATATTGGAAAATTGTAGAATATGAGAACATCGTTTTATATTATGAAATAATATTTTATATTTTATATTAGAGTGTTTACGAGTTTGTGTTGCTTGAATGGTTCCAAATTTTCTTAAATAACTCAATATTATTCGTTACAAGTGGTAATCGAGTGAAATATTTCTAATTTATTTATTAATTCAAGCCAACTAAATTCAAAATTTATAGTTTTCTTTTTTGTTTTGGACTGGAATTTTATCAAAATTGTACACGTGAAAGTCTAACCTTATTTCGGACTTTTTCACCTATGAATTGGAAGAAAAAATAGCACAAGGACTATCTTATTATTTTATCTTTCAATGTTATTACATTAGTGTCATTTGCATTGTAAATAAATAAATAAATATTGAATGAAAAAGACTAAGAACTGTCAAAAAACCACAGATTTTTTGATACTTAGAAAGACCGTTTTCGGGTATTACACCATTGTCAATATCTGATAAACTGTTTATCAGAGGTTTATCATTGGTTTATCAGAGGTTTTCATTGGTTTATCAGAAATTGACAATGGTGTAATAACCGAAACCGGTCTTTCTAAGTATCAATAATCTGTGGTTTTTGACAGTTCCTTAGTCTTTTTCATTCAATATGAATAATTACCACAATATCAACTTCTCAACTACACAAAAAAAAACATCATTTTATACTTTTAGCATGGAATACCAGGAAGAGCTTCACTCATCCTAAGATCATAGATTAATAAATATTTAATCCAATTAATTTCGTATTAATACATACATATATACGTTCTGATACATCAGAACTACTGTACAGCACTGTACAGCTTTTGTAAGATACATGCCTGCTTATATAGTATGATTATAATATAATAGTGTTCGGAGACGTGTATATATTCTATGCACATATTACCATAGACTGATTAGTAAAATGATATCAAGCAGACAAATAATAATTGTTTTTATTATAAACTAGCCGTCAGGCTCGCTTCGCTCGCCATATCCGTCTAGCCAGGGGGCTCCGCCCCCTGGACCACCGACTGGATCGTCCAAAATTAGATCAGCGGGTCGCTTCGCTCGCCTGCATGTGGACCTCAGCGAAACCTCTGTACCGATTTCTGGACCCCCGACTGGATTGTCCAAAAATGAGATCAGCGGGCGCGCTTCGCTCGCCTGCATGTGGACCTCAGCGGAACTCTGTACCGAATTGAACGTATATGTCAATTTGATCTTGAGAATCACCTTGTACTATATCGGCGTATTTTGGCGAATAAGATTCTT
>NW_024090915.1:0-22991 GCF_014356525.2 Nilaparvata lugens
GAGAAATTATAATAACATTCATACAGAAATGTTCTATCTAATCACAGTAAATTGAGATCAATTCCCTGATGATTGCAAAAATTTCCCTCACAAAGGCCCAGTTGTACAAAAGGTGGTTAAATTCTAATCCTGATTAATTTCCCGTGAACCTAATCAGAGAAGACCATTTCAAAAAGATGGATCTACAGGAATCGATCAGGATTGAAGATAAACCGGCTGTTTTGCAACCGGCACTATGTACCTGATTGAATGATTACAAAAGTTCAACAGATGAGTCATAATTTTGACACAGTCCCACACACATGAACTCGCTCACCCACTTCCATCACCAACAGACGACGAAATGATTATTATCAGCTGTCTTTCCAAGGATGAATAGTAGTTATTCTTTTGATGTCCATCAGCGAGTTTTCCCAGGGATGAGACTTGATGAAATCGAATCTTTATATTATAAACCTACAATGTTCTGAATTTCGTGAGAATCGTTAGAGCCGTTTTCGAGATCCGGTGAAATACAAACATAATTATAAACAGAAGTTGCTCGTTTAATAGTATAGGATATCCATTAGAATTTCAATTCCATAGGAAACTTAAATTTGTTATCGTGAAAATCATGTTTAGTATAACAATAGAGCCATACTGATAAATTATGGAACGACCTTCTATAGAGTAAAGATACCGTTCAATTCATTTCTCTCAGGGGACTTTTTCACAAAGGTACAAGTATTGTTACCAACCATGGTTACGAACAAGTACTTGTGTTTACAATTTTACAAGTCTACTAGTACTTCAATAGTAAACATAACTATTTCCATGATAATTTCCTTTTTTCATCCTTATAAAGGTTACTTGTACTTTTCAATAATACTTTGAAATATTTGAAAGCATGTTTTTTATACAGTCTACTTCATTTATTGCTAAATCTGTAACCTACACAGTATATGTACTCGGTATCTATATATAGTATATTACTATATATAATGTATACTATATATACTGTATACACATAACTATGAGGTAACACAATTTCTTGATGCGTATATTTACTAAATAATGAATTATAAAGGAATGTAGGGCATTTTTGATTATTAGAAATATTTAAAATCATTTCAATGATCACTTGTAAATCCTTTACATAGCTTTCCACATCGGTAGAAATTTCATAGTTACGAACAAGTAATTTTGACAAAAATTGTTGGTTACAATGAAAATCTTTGTGAAACACTTGTTCGTAACAAGCAAATCACTTGTAAACATGTAGAAATTCATTGTAACTACAAGTTTACAATTCTGCTTTTGTGAAACGCTTGTAATCAGCTGTTCTCCAAAACCATGGTTGGCAACAAGACTTGTATCTTTGTGAAACGGGCCCCTGGTCCTAATCAAATTATATCCTTGGATACCAAGTTACTGTATATTAATAACTGACTGATGATTCCTTTTATGTGTAATTCGATGTTATTTTTTATGTCTGTATCAATTTTTCATCATATTATTATCATTATTGACGCTTCAATTTTCATGTTAATGTGCTTCAAAGTAATAAAAACATTCCAACTCTTACCATACTCTTATTTAAACGTCGTTTTCCACGATACTGAACGTCGGCCAATCACGTGCCAGTACACTCTGGTAAACATTCAGTGCCTAGTAAGCCCCGCCCACAACTCACTCTTATTGACTGGTGCTATTATGTCATCCATCTTCTTCTTCTTCTTCTTCTTCTTCTTCTTCTTCTTCTTCTTCTTCTCCTTCTTCTTCTTCTCCTTCCTTCCTTCCTTCCTTCTTCTTCTTCTTCTTCTTCTTCTTCTTCTTGTCTTCAAGGATTAGACAATATTTGCCTTTTCCGACTCACATTTCACATACGATTTTTATAAAATGTTAATAATTTATTGACCCATATCACAAATGAAAAATCAAGATAATGATGATGAGTTTTCTAACCTTCTAACAATCCAGTTTGATTGGATTTTCTAGGTTAGGTTTTACATGCTTACAACGTGTCATGGCGGCACACTGACCCTCTGATCCACTCTAATCTGTCGTTTCGTAACGTAACATTAGTTTTCGTTTATGAAATCAAATTTCTCAATCTTTCGTTAAAGTCATCAGTTAGTGTTAACAGGAGATTAGGCTACTAAGCAAAGGGTTAACGTGAATCTGGTGAAACTCATCCTATATAATGTTCTCCTACCACCATTACCGTGCCGCGGAAGTACCTCTCGGCACGGTTTCGAGTTTATGAGTTTTTATAACTAATTTATTGTTCTAAGTGTTTACATAATGTTTCAAGGATACATATAAGGGTTTAACCTGTTGTCCATGTATGTATTTATGTAAATAAATAAATAAAATAATTCATTCTACAGGCACAGTCTACAGTTGCATATAGTAGGAGGAGGAAAAGTGGAGTGGGAGGATTGATTGATTGATTGAGTACTTTATTATGTAGATTACAATATATACTGGCTTATACACTTATACAATAGCTTACAATACAGCAAAATTATAGATGAATTTACATAATATAGACTAAGAAAATAATTATTGAACTGTATATGATATGAAAAAGCAGTTTGTAATATAATAACTCTAGATAATAATCATATTGTTATGCATCTACATAAATTGGCGGAGATTTGGACATATCAATGTCCATTCTTTGGGAAGAATATTAAAAATATCCTCCCCACTAACTCTCTACCAAATGAGGAGAAGGAGATGGAGGAAGAGGAGGAGGAGGAGGAGGAGGAGGAGGAGAAGAAACATAATATTGATTGTATACTGTACTCTTGTATACTGTACTGGCATTTAATTCGCATTATCAGTTCGCAAAATTGGCAGAATGGTTGTTATGTCTCTACACTTGTTTCTGTTTACACAGCACCACAATTACCAGTCTAGACGGCGCAATATTTGCAATAGTGCTGATGGCATTTCCTTGAAATGCATTCCGAACTGTGAAAAGACTTCAGAAATCAGAGATAAAAAAGCACTTACGATTCACTCTCTGTCTAATTATTCCTCTTCTCTTCTCTTTTTCTATCATAATTAGAATTATCTAGTTGAAGTAAATATTATAGTTGGCTCTACAAAATTTAATCATAAATCATAAATTGTGAATCATATTTTGCCAAAAACAATTCAATATGGAATTTATTCATGGTGATGAATATGAGTTTCTACAACTAATTCATTGTTCTAAGTGTTTACATAATTTATTCTACAGGCACAGTCTACAGTTGCATATACATAATATTGATTGTATACTGTACTCTTTACTGGCTTAATAGAATTCGCATTATCATTTCGCATAATTGGCAGAATGGTTGTTGATCGGTTGTTATGTCTCTACACTTGTTTCTGTTGACACAGCACCACAATAATTACCAGTCTAGACGGCGCAATATTTGCAATAGTGCTGATGGCATTTCCTTGAAATGCATTCCGAACTTTGAAAAGACATCAGAAATCAGAGATAAAAAAGCACTTACGATTCACTCTCTGTCTAATTATTCCTATTCTCTCTCTTTCTCTATCGTAATTAGAATTATCTAGTTGAAGTAAATATTATAGTTGGCTCTACAAAATTTAATTTAGTAGTGTAGTGATTCAGCTTTCGCGTTGTTTGGTCGGTAGGCTATGGCGTTACGGTCTTACAAAAAGTATTCTATTTTATTATTGATATTATTAATTCAAATGATATTGAATTCACTTTACAGTATTTGACGTGATTAAAGTGTGAGCTCTATCCCGTCCTGATGTAAGATAGAATGCTTTGTTCCACATAAAAAAGACTCTGATGAGTTATCTTGCTTTCCTCAGTTCTCACTATCATCTAGGATACAGCAAATTTAAGGTATGACATGGAATAAAACAGTTACTCCCAATCTTGAAAACATTATTTTATAGAAATGAAACGTTCAATTTTAATACTATTCCCAATTATTTTTCATTTTTATAATAGCCTCTCCCTCTTTAATGGACTCTTTTTCATCTCCACACACTGTTATTGAACATGTAATTGAGGAGGAACAATTGATTAAAAATGCATTAAACTGATTTATTCCAATCCCGGGATCAGTCCCGGGATCCCGGGATTGATATTGGATAATCCCGAAATACCGGGATTGGAAATCAGTCCCGGGATTGACATACCTAAACACATGATGAGTATAATCTCTGAATTTTTGAAGTATAATCTCTGAATTTTTGAAGCGCTCGGCCGAAACATAGAGGCACAAACGTATTAGCATTTACTTCCTCCACACCCAAGCTCCAAACACATGGAGATAACGCAACACTGTCGCTGGAGTTTTGTGTGAAGCTACGTTTACACTAAGTAGCTGAAGAGCTATAAAATTTGAGCTACATATAGCTCTGCTAGATGAAGCTCTGCTAGATGAAGCTCTGCTAGATGAAGCTCTGCTAGATGAAGCTCTGCCACATGTCAAATTTTGTTTATAGCAGAGCCAGATGTAGCTACTCTGTCCTCGAAGAAAGGCAGCTGCAGCTGTTTTCTGCTTTTTGCAGCTGTTTAGTGCCTGCTGGGTTTACACTTAGACCAGTTATAGTATAAACACGGCCCATTGTATATTCATACTGAAAGTCGATGAAGCCAACAGTGACGTCACGCATCGTATAGAAATCATAGAAAAACTTTTTTGAGTTTGTTGTGTGTTTGTGGTGTTTAACTCACATTGTTGTTAAACATAGCTTGTTTTCCATAGCAGATTGTTATTTATTTATGAAAATGGTAATCTCCTGCACAGCATATAATTGCACTGAATTTTTTAGGAAAAATAGTGGAATATTTTTTCATGCGTAAGTTGAAATTTATACACATAAATATTGTAAGTTGTAACTGTAATACTATCCTTGGTTATAATGTAAGTCAACTCATTGCAGCATGACAATAAATTAGTTTTGTAGGCTACCGTACCTTATTATCTTCATAACACTTTATAACTTTACCGATATCGTTTTTGCTCGTGGCTAGAAATAACCTAAAAACACCATGAATCTGAAATAGACACAGTCTGAAAGTTTTCCATACGATACGTGACGTCACTGTTGTGACGTCAAGATGGGTAGATTTGGCAGTAGATGTTGGCTTCAGAGGCTAGACTTCCCAGCGTGTCTATTCTATAACAACTGGTCTAAGGGTTTACACCAGATGATATACTGTACTCATTATGTTTGTCAGAGTGCTAGTAGGTTACTGCGCATTGCAAGCATTTATTTTTGTGTTATATATTATTGTGCAATGATGGTGAGTGAATTTGACTCGAATAGAGACAAAATTTTCCAATATCTTATTTTTCTTCTCTGTGCTGTCATTACTTGTAGCAGTGCTACATATAGTTTGGAATAAACCAGTATTCACTGCTCAGTTCCCAGCCAGATGCCGAAGGAGAAGGTAATTCTTGCAGCAGCCGCTGCTTTCGCCGCATTGACTGTGATATTTTCAACACAGAGAAGAGAAAGAAGATATTGAATAATTTTGTCCCTATTCCAATCAAATTCACTCTCCATTATTGCACAATAATTTACTAGTAGTTCTGTGAACAGTTGACCTCGCGCTCAGTGAGTTACTTTGACCTGTTGTTATGTTTTCTCAAGAATTAATAAATAATTTATCAATTTAAAATTTCTAGAAAAAATCCTAAATAAACATAGAGCTTTCTGTCCTATATCGTACCGTGACGTGTCGTCCCGGAATGTGAGTGTGAGCGCTATTATCAGATCTGGCTGCAACTGTCTACAACGTTGATGGAAAGATACAATTTTCAAGATGTTCGATGTTTTTGAACAGGTAGTATTATAGTCAACTGTCTACTAACGTTGATGGAAAGATAAATTTTCAAGATGTTCGATGTTTTTGAACGGGTAGTATTATAGTCCACTAGACAGCTGATTTATGATGAATAATTCTATAGTCTGATTGTCACGGTAATATTGGCGTATGAAGGAGGCTCCTTTTTCCTTTTATATTATCCTTGAAATGCAAAATTTCCAAAAACCTTGAACATACATCGACACGCAATTTGAAAAGGAACATACCTGTCAAATTTCATGAAAATCTTTTACCGCGTTTCGCCGTAAATGCGCAACATAAAAACATATAAACATTAAGAGAAATGCCAAACCGTCAACTTGAATCTTAGACCTCACTTCGCTCGGACAATAAATCAAAAATAAATGCACGCAATGCGCAGTAACCTACTAGCACTCTGACAAGCAAAATGAGTACAGTATATCTGGTGTAAACCCAGAAGGCACTCAACAGCTGCAAAAAGCAGAAAACAGCTGCAGCAGCCTTCCTTCAAGGACAGAGCAGCTACATCTAGCTCTAAACAAAAATTGACATGTATCAGAGCTACATATAG
Organism: Nilaparvata lugens; assembly: GCF_014356525.2. Classification (NCBI taxonomy): domain Eukaryota; kingdom Metazoa; phylum Arthropoda; class Insecta; order Hemiptera; family Delphacidae; genus Nilaparvata; species Nilaparvata lugens. The sequence goes on from NW_024090915.1 coordinate 6,390, forward strand.
CTCATTTTCTGCTATATAGCTGAGAAAATAGGCTTAAATCTGCTATAATAGCCGGGCTATATAGCAGATCTCCAGTGTCACTTTATGAACTTGTAGCAGAGCTATGTAGCTGAGCTACATAGCTCATAGCAGAGCCCCTCTGCTATATAGCTCTGTTACATAGTGTAAACCTATAGTGAGGTCCACGTTATAATGGCAGTGAAGAAAGATAGGAGATAAACGTTGTCAAGTCTCTCCATTTTGCCACTGACTGTACACAACTGTTACTCAATTCATCTCATTAAATTTAATGTAATAATAATTATCATTTCCTTGATAAAATAATCAATTTAATGTCAAATTGATAAAGAAAATATATTTTTCATAATTTGATTCAAAAATTTGTTTTCATGACTGAGATCAGATTTTTATTTTTTTTTATACAAAACTGAAATGGCGGCTGATTTAAAAAGCTGTGATACAACAATCTGAATTTCAAAACAACAGAAAATGAGTTATTTGGTAGGTATTCTATTCCGATTTCCTTTAAAAATAATAGAAAAATAGAAATCCTATTTAAATATAAGTAATTTCAATGGATTAATTCTGAAATAACTTTTCAATATTATTTATACCGTACGTGTAGGCTAACTGAAGCATGGATGAAGTCCAGGATGGTTAGTTATCAACTTTTAAAATGTCATTTCAGGTATTGTAATTTGTGTTTCTCATATTTTTTAATTTTCAACTATTTTTAAATATTTTAATGTTTAAAAATTATTAAAAAAAAAATATTTTTAAATATTTTAATGTTTAAAAATTATCTCATTGTTTCAAAAATACATTTGAAATCAATTATACAACTTGTGTTCTCAATCATTTTGATAGATTGAAGAAAGAAAATGGCGGCTGAGAATATGGTTTGTTCAGTTTTGTACAGTCACTGTCAAAAGTAAATATAAAATATTCTGGCAAATAGACAACAGTGCAAAGTGAGAGAGAGATAGTGATTAGTGTTATCTATTTTGTTCTATGATAGAAAAGGACAGGCAACAGTATTGTCAATCATACACTGCCATCATAATGTGGACCCACTATAGCTTGGATGCGAGAATATAGCGAAACACTGAATTTTATCTGAATTTTATTTTTGAAGCGCTCGGCAGAATTGTTGAGCCACCTTCCCGACAGCATATTCCCTCCCTACAACCAACCACTGAAACTCAATAAAACTCTGAGGAAATAGTAATATGGTGTCGAGAAGATGGCTGAACCATTTTGTTGAGCGCTTCAAAGACAAACTTCAGATTGAATTCAGTGTTACACACCATTCTCGCATCACACAAAACTCCAGCGAGAGTTGCGTTATCATTGTGTGTTTGGTACTTGATTGTGAAGTGAATAATTAATTTTAAAGTGTTTTTTCTGCTGGAATCTATCATAAATATGTTTCAATATCATTTTTCACTCGAATTGCATCGATTAAAATTGCTGAATTTCAATGGAAGTTGAAAAAAGTGAATTTTTCAACAAGATGGTTACTAGCTGAGCAACTGTTGTAGTGGTTTCCTTTTGTGACGGTAGATGGCGCCCCTCGACTGAATCTCAAGCAACTAATTATAGCCGACTGATTACTCGTTGCCATCGCCACAGAGGAAAGAAACACTACTTATTTTAATAAACTTATTAAAACCCTTTCCGGCCCCATGACACTTCCTCGCTTATGAAATATGTTTCTATTGTCCCACTGGTTCCATTTGTTCACATCAGGCTAGTTCATCATTATTCCACCCTGCACTGAAGCGCTGAAGTCGATTATTCTCTCGTAAACCAACCTAAAACATATGTTTCTGTTACCAAACACGACGCTATTGCTGCCTGATGACTGAGATTATTTGAAATCCTAATTTTTGAAGGTAAGTGTATTTCCAATTATCAAAAAAATACTCTGCTATTCAATATATTCTTATAAACCTTATGAGCTATCATAATATAATATAATGTCGATATTTAGTGTGTAATCAATAGAGAAAGATTGGGGTCCGAATGGACCCACTGGGCACATCATACACTAGCCAGACATAACCTCAATTCATAGTCTCTTGTTTGTAATCTATTTATTTATTGATCTTCTATAATGTTATGAATGGAATATATTGTGTTAAATATTGTCATATGATCATCTTTTGATAATCTAAGTTTCCTTCTGATGGGTACTTTGTTCTAAAAATTATTATTGCTGAAACTTTTATGAAATGTAGGCTGTAATCTACCTAAAGACCTACTTAGTTTGTAATCTATTTATTTATTAAACTTCTGTAACGTTATGAATGTAATATATTGTGTTAAATATTGTCATATGATCATCTTCTGATAATTTAAGTTTGTTTCTGATAGGTACTTTGTTCTGGAAATTTTTATTGCTGAAACTTTGATGAAATGTAGGCTATAATCTACCTACAAATCATAACAACAATTCTGTTTGTATTGTTTCAGATGGCTATACCTGTCGACAGTAATGAGTGGCAAACAATCCTCTTCGATGGAGATTTATCTGATAACGAGCTACTTGAGGGCGATTCTGATGATGAACGAATTGAAGAACTACTACAAACCGAACGAATTGAAGAACTATTACAAGCCCCAGATGAACAACCGCCTGACGAATTGGAGGGCATTGTCTTCGAAAATCCCAATGATTCGGTGGAGGTATGTGATAATTCAACACACAATTCTCAAAGCAGACCTTCAGCAAGAAGAGACAAATTGGTTTGGCATTCTGTAGATAGGCCTAATGTAAATAGTGAGTGTGTTGTCAACCACTGTGATCCTCCTCCAGAGTTGACTCAGTTTCAATATTTCAAGAAATTCTTCTCTGATGACATAATTGAAATGTTTGTTACCGAGACAAACCGCTACTCAGTTCAAAAATCTGGGGGGGAAAAAAGCATTAATACAAATAAAAATGAAATAGAACAATTTTTCGGCATACATATCATGAGTGGTGTCATAAAAGTACCAAGCTATAGACTATATTGGGCTAATGTTAGCAGGTTTTCATCCATAGCTGACTGTATGCAGCGAAATAGATTTGATACATTGAGATCAAATCTCCACGTAGTGAACAATGAAAATATGCTGCCAAAAAGTCACCCTGATCATGATAGGCTGTTCAAGGTTCGTCCTTTTCTTAACATTTTGCAGCAGAATTTTAGAATACTTGAACATGAGGAGTTCAGTGCTGTTGATGAGATGATGATTCCTTTCAAAGGTAGGAGTAGCATCAAGCAGTATGTCAAGAATAAGCCTCATAAATGGGGTATAAAAGTATTTTGTTTGGCAAGTCGTAGTGGCCTTCTAATAGACTTTGAAGTGTATATAGGCAAGGGTACAGCTCCATCTGATTCAGGCTTAGGTCTAAGTGGGGATATTGTTATCCGGCTTGCTCAGACAATCCCCAAGCATAAGAATTACAAGTTGTCATTTGACAATTGGTTTGCATCCTATAACTTAGTTGTAGCTTTGAAAACAATTGGGATTTTGTCCGTATGTACTGTGCGAACAAATCGTATACCAAATTGTTCATTCCCTTCAGACAAGGAGTTGAAAGATAAAGGTAGAGGTTCTTTCTCAGTGAAAACTGAAAAAAAGAAGATATAGTTGCTGTCAAATGGTATGACAATAAGAGTGTTCACTGCATGTCATCATATGTAGGCTGTGAACCAATTGATCAAGTGAAAAGATGGCCTGTGAAGGAGAAAAAGTATGTCGAAGTTGATCGTCCTGCAATTATAAAAGAGTACAATAGTTATATGGGTGGGATTGATCTACATGACATGCTTGTGTCTCTCTATCGTATTGATATAAAAGCAAAACGTTTCTATTTGCGAATTATCTTTCATTTTGTGGACATTTGTGTTGTCAATGCATGGCTCTTGTATAAGAGGCATTGCTCACAAAACAAGGAGACCCCAATCCCCCTTTTGAAGTTCAGGCTTGAAATAGGAGAAGCTTTGTTAAGATCTGGAAAAATCTCTCTGACAAAACGTGGTCGACCATCCTCTAGTAGTTTAGAATCAGAACCACAAAGGAAAAGAGCTGTAAATCCTGCTCCAATAAATGATGTTCGATTTGATCAGATTGGGCACTGGCCAGAACACAATTCTGAAAAAATGCGTTGCAAGTTGTGTATAAAAAATAAGTCCCGAATTAGGTGTGTAAAATGCAAGGTCGCTTTATGTTTGAATTTGAACAATAACTGTTTTTTGAAATACCACAATAAATAGACTTATGAAATGATAAATTTTGAAGTACATTGATTGATCACAGTATGTATACATATAGGATTAGATTAGATTAGGATGGATTGAACTGAAAAATGAGTTGAATTTTTTGTATAATAGGTTGTCAGAGTTGCTGTTCTGTATTTATTTGTTCCCATTATTTTCTCATTTGTAATATAATCAATTTTCTTGTGTTTTTTGCAATTAGCCAATAGTTAGTTAGTGATTTCAGTTAGCAGGTATTTTTATTTGCTTATATAGGAGCCAGATAGAGTAGAGAGGAGCACCTATTCTAGAACTTATTTCATTCTATTTGAATAATGGACCAAGTATTCACATAAAACTATGAATAATAATTGAAAAAATATATTATCTGATGTACAATAATTGATTTGTAGCTATACTGTAGTTTTATTATAATACATCATATTGTGATTCCAAGCATTGTGAATATGAGGCAATAAACATTTACTTATTCCAAACATTTACTTATTTCTACTAATTTCCCAGTGGGTCCATTTGGACCCACCCCCTTTTTTCCCCAGGTGAAAAGTTTTTCAAGACAAAAATGGTCAGATAGTATCCAGAGAAGCTAAAAGAACTCAAAAAACCACAGAACAATTTTTTTCACCGACTGGTTTTAAATGTTGACTTGAAAGGGTTAAACGCTACTTACTTTATGCTTATTCCGTGCCATCGCTCAAACTACTTAGTTTTGCTGGTAACGCCAATGATAATATTATAGGGTCTAATCGATTTTTAAATGGAAAATATTTTAATTTTAAGTTTTTGCAATGTATTGTATATGAACATTTTTATATTTATCACATTTGTAATGTTTGTTTAATGATTTTGGCAATAAATATTTCTTTCTTCCTTTCTTTCTTTCTAGAAGACGGTGAAGAAGAAGAAGAAGAAGAAAAATAAGAAGAAGAAGAAGAAGAAGTAGTTGTGATCTTTCACCACTCACGCTCCTACTAGCTGTCCAACACATACCCACTCACATTCCGACTTAAGACGAGGTAGCCTTGGGAAGTCGGATGAGTTGGACGTTCTTTGTATCCAACACGTCTGGCAAGACATCCAATATTCGATCCAACATGATCGATCCAATTCAACATCCGATTTTGGAAGAACATTCCAACTCACGTTCCGACTATGATGAGGAAACCTTTGGAAGTCGGATGAGTCGGACGTTCTTTGTATTCTTCTTCTTCTTCTTCTTCTTCTTCTTCTTCTTCTTCTTCTTCATCTTGTCTTCAAGGATTTGACATATTTCCCTGTTCCGACTCGCATTTGATTGACCGAGCGAAGTGAGGTCTAAGATTCAAGTCGACGGTTTGGCATTTCTCTTAATGTTTAAATGTTTATATGTTGCGCATTTACGGCGAAACGCGGTAATAGATTTTCATGAAATTTGACAGGTATGTTCCTTTTTTAATTGCGCGTCGACTTATATACAAGGTTTTTGAAAATTTTGCATTTGAAGGATAATAATAGAAAAGGGAAAATGAGCCTCCTTCATACGCCAATATGAGAGTAAAAATCGGACTATTCATCATAAATCAGCTGACAAGTGATTACACAGATGTGTGGAGAAGCCAGTCTATTGCTGTATTTCCATAAGGTATAAAGTTTCAATCAGGTACTTGTGGATGAGAATACTGCGTGAGGTCTACTGTTCACAGAACTACTAGTATGAAGTTTTTATAATTAATTGACTCCTATCACAAATGAAAAATAAAGATAATGATGATTGGGTTTTCTAACGTTCTAACAATCTTCTCTCTTATTTGTGATTCATTCAAATAATATACTAGTAGTTCTGTGAACAGTAGACTTCACGCAGTATCTCATCCACAAGTACCTGATTGAAACTAAAGACCTCAATATGGAAATACAGTAATAGACTGGCTTCTCCACACATCTGTGTAATCACTTGTCAGCTGATTTATGATAAATAATTCTAGTCTGATTTCTACTCTAGTATTGGCGTATGAAGGAGGCTCCCTTTCCCGTTCAAGGATAATTGAACTGCAAAATTGCCAAAAACCTTGTATATACGTCGACGCGCAATTAAAAAAGGAACATACCTGTCAAATTCCATGAAAATCTATTACCGCATTTCGCCGTAAATGCGCAACATATAAACATTTAAACAGTAAGAGAAATGCCAAACCGTCGACTTGGATCTTAGACCTCACTTCGCTCGGTCAATAAAGTTTTGATAATAATTGACTCCTATCACAAATGAAAATAAAGATAATGGTGATTGGGTTCTCTAACGTTCTAACAATCTTCTCTCTTATCTGTGATTCATTCAAATAATCTACAACACTCCTCATCAATTTTTCAGCACAGTCTTGTCACAACAATTTTTCCACGTCACCGAAAAATCCCTCCAATTAATATCTTTCAGTTTTCAACCAATAATCTCCGCTTTCAGCCAGGAAGCCTTTGCCTGTGACGTCACACGATTTTTCAGGCACGTGTCGTATGACATTTGTGTCACATGACACGTGTATCGTGTATCATGCATCATACATGTCTAATAACTCATGCAACACGAGATTCCATCTCCACGGTGGAATAAACGCTGTTCCGTAATTTATGACACATCCATGTAAGTCATTCGTGCCAACAACGTTTTGGAGCCATGAAAAAATTCCCGATAAGCCGAAATACTGGTTGAGTATTGACAGCAGCACTGGTGTCCTTGTATAGATATATTCACAAAATCCTGTTTAATTGCTTTATGATTTTATATTTTTTTATGTTCAATACTTTTTCTCTAGTAATTTTTTTTAAAAATTTTACAGTTTTTAAATTTATGTGTAATATCCAGGTATGACTATATTTTCATTTGATTTTTTACTTTTTTCATTTCATTTTTTTTTCTATTGTGAATAAAAGTATGAAGAAGGGCCCCACACAGGATTACCTTGGGGGTTTCATTTAGACTTTGATATACAATATATTGTGCATGCGAAGGTGTTTGCTACACCAGTTAAGAGTGTTTTTTTTCTGAAATACTTTGTACAATGTATGTGGATTGGTCGAATAAATATTATTATTATATTATATTATTATATTATTATTATGTGTTCAGAGTATCCTCAAAAATACACGTGATAATCCAAAGCTTACAGCTCAATAGGAATTCTAATATTTCTAGATCGGTAAGCTGCATCATCAAATTTCTTCATTCTCAACATAGTTTTTTCGATACTTAATATTCGCGAACATTGACAACTTCGAAATATTTTCAAAACGTCAAGTGGAACATTATTCTATTATGAAGTAGCGCTACTTCCAATAGGTCACAAACATTGAAATTAATTTATATTATTTTATAATTCTCTACTTTATATCATTCATGGTATCTATTCAAATAGCCTTTTTTACTTTCCTTGCCCTATTACCTTAGGTAAGGAAAGTATTACTTTCCAAAAAAAATTAAAGGTACCCTAATTTCAAATTTTTTAAACGTTTCAAGGTCCCCTGAGTCCAAAAACATGATTTTTGAGTGTTGGTCTGTGTGTGTGTTTGTGTGTATGTGAGTATGTGTGTGTGTGTATGTGTGTATGTGTGTATGTCTGTAAACACGATAACTCCATTCCTAATCAACCGATTGACTTGAAATTTTAAACTTGAGGTCCTTATACCATGAGGATCCGACAATAAGAAATTCAATAAAATTAAATCCAAGATGGCGGAAAAAATAGCTACTAAATTATTAGAAAACCATGTTTTTCACGGTTTTCTCGAAAAACGGCTCTAACGATTTTCTTCAAATTCATACCATGGATAGCTATTTATAAGCTCTATCAACTGACATAAGTCTCATTTCTGGGGAAATTGCAGGAGCTCCGTAATATTCTTGAGAAAAATGGCGGATAATCACTAAATAGCCATGTTTTTCATGGTTTTCTCAAAAACGGCTCTAACGATTCTCTTCAAATTTATATCATGGATAGCTATTTATAAGTCCTATCGACTGACATGAGTCTCATCTCTGGGAAAATTGCAGGAGCAATATAATAATGGCGGATAATTACTAAAAAACAATGTTTTTCACGATTTTCTGAAAAATGACTCGACCGATTTTTTTCAAATTCATACCCTGTATAGTTATTTATCAGCTTTATTAACTGGCATGAGTCCCCTTTCTACGAAACTAATGGGGGTCCACCCTATCCTTGAGAAATGGACTTTGTAACCTCCTTCTCGTGCATGAGGTAAGTAGGTAGAGCAGTTCATAAAAAGAACACAAACATAGTCGAGATATTTCATCTGTAGAACAGCTGTTTTGACGACTTTAAAAGAATATCATCGAATTTCACAATTTACACAAAGGTAAAAGTACTCTAAAAACAATATTATATATACACATATACAGTAAACTGATCGTAGTGTCAAATATGCTGCTGCCAATCGTCATTATGTTATTCCCCTTAAAGTATTCTCCTCTAAGAATGGGGCTTACAGTTCAATGAGCAAGGAAAGTTGTGTGAGTGCGCCACACCACATTTCTTATTTTCCATGATGAATATAATTTTGATTTATCTGGCTCTATCAAATCTCGACTTTTCTATCAACCTAATTTCATTAATTAATGTTGAGCTGCTGGCATGATCCACCGATTCTGGAGTTCACTGCACACTTCCTATAGTTTAAAAATAGTTTATTATTAAACTAGTTGAATCAAATGGTTTGTTAGATTAGTGTACTCTGACCAAGCTATGAAACAGCCTTCCACTATGATTAGGTTTACAAGTGCACCATTAGACAGTCAAAGGTTTGCTAATATATCTGATCATAGATTCAAATAAAGTATTTCAATAGGACTACTTGAAGAAGATTATTTTAAGATATTTTTTCACTTGAAATAAAAGTTAATTTGAAAAAAACTTGAAAATGGCATGGAGCCGAAACTAAAGTGCGAGATAAATTACTTTTAACACGGCTCTCTCTCGAAGACGGAGAGGTCCGATGCTCTATCCTCCACTAATCACTCCCACTACCTAGCAGCATTCTCCTTCTTTTGTGTCTGAGTGAGAGAGCTTTGTAACGCAACGCGGCAACACTCCCCTCCATCTATTGCTGGCAAAGTTCCAAGAAGTGAACTGGTCAGCAGGTATATTGGTTTGTGTATGTTACGGAGATGTGTTCATCACAAGAACATGAAGCAAAATGACACGGCGCATCCAATTGAGCGCAGGATGTCCGTCTGTGTCTACGCTACAAACTGTGGAGGGAGAAATCATAAAAAACTTTGTGGCCATATTGAACCGTTGCGATGGCGAAATTGTTGGGGTAACCATCTGCCCGAAAACTTTTAAACATTTGCATTAATAAGCCATTCGAAGTCTGTGTGTAAAACCTGTGTACCGAATGGAATTTGCAAAGTTGCTGAAAGCAGCGGTAATCCGAGGAGCCCGGGACCACTGAATTCGGCAAGATCGACCAGATAAACGTGCAAATCGAGGCTCCAGAATAGGGAGACTCATTAGGTGATTCCGCCTTTCTTCTAATGAGAAACTTGACTATAATTTTCAATCATCATGCATTTCAACGTTCGGTCTGAATCTCAGAAACAGTTGGAGGAAACTATTATTCTAATGAATGAAAAACGAGCATCTTAGTTCTGATTTTTGAGTAAAGTAACATAGGCTGATGTGGAAATCATATAAAGATTGAATCAAAATAGGCTTTCCCCTTACTAATGATATTTGATTTCTTGGAGCGTCAAAAAAAATGTAAACAGAATTCTCAGAAGAACATGTCAAGTTATATTATTTAGGTTCTAGATTGTTGGTTGATTTATGAAATATCAAATAGATGATTAGTGTGATGTAATAGTGATATAATCGTAACTTTCACTTATTTTCGAAGATTAAAGGGCCGATTCTGAGCTCAAGATTTAGCTCAAGTTCTAGACAGCTGGAGTCAGAAAATTGACTTTCCAAAACGGGGCGTAGTCGCAGTTTTTATGACATTAGTTTTCATTTTCTCATTTCTATAATAATTGGAAACGTTTTTCCTTGACGAAATCAAACATTCCTAAATAATTGAAAATAGCTAAAACTTTACACTATTTTTTCTCTTTAATTTATTTTGTGTCCAATTCTCTAGTTTTTTACTTTCCTTGCCCTATTACCATAGGTAAGGAAAGTATTGCATTCCGAAAAAAATTAAGGTACCCCAATTTCTAAATTTCTATACGTTTCAAGGTCCCCTGAGTCCGAAAAGTGGTTTTTGGGTATTGGTCTGTATGTGTGTGTGTGTGTGTGTGTGTGTGTGTGTTGTTGTGTGTGTGTGTGTGTGTGTGTGTGTGTTTGTATGAGTGTATGTGCGTCTGTGTAAGTACACGATATCTCATCTCCCAATTAACGGAATGACTTGAAATTTGGAACTTAAGATCCTTACGATATAAGTATCCGACACGAACAATTTCGATCTGATGCAATTCAAAATGGCGGCTGAAATGGCGAAAATGTTGTCAAAAACAGGTTTTTTTGCAATTTTCTCGAAAACGGCTTCAACGATTTTGATCAAATTCATACCTAAAATAGTCATCGATAAGCTCAATCAACTGCCACAAGTCCCATATCTGTGAAAATCTCAGGAGCTTCGCCCCATCAATGCAGATAGATTCCCAATTATCAGGCTTCTGATACAAAATTGAAACGAAAAAAATCAAGTGGAGTAGATTGAGCATGAAAATCTCTACAATTAATATTCAGTAACATTTTCACCTAAAATTTAAAATAAGCTTTAAATTCGAGAAAATGTGATTATTCAATTGCAAATTATTGTTGATTCTATTAAATCATTCACTATGAAGAGATAGCAGACCTCATGTGTGTCTCCAGCGTTATTGCCCTGTCAACAGCTGGCTCAAATCTTTGAATAGTAGACTTGAGATGCGCGGGAACACTAGCGTCAGGTGATCAATTTTCATAACGGCAAGGAAAGTTGTGTGAGTGCGCCACACCAGATTTTTGAAATTCAATTCAAACGTGATTATGACAATGACTACGACTACGCCCCGTATCGGAAAGCCAATTTCCTGACTCCAGCTGTTTAAAGTCTAGAACCTAGCCAAATCCCGAGCTCGGAAACCAGCCCTAATTCTATTGAATCAAATCTATAGTTACAAAATGACAGTGTTTTCTTCAACAAATCTTTTTCCTTGCCTCTGGAATTTAGTCCTGATGTTAATGAACCCACTTCCACCTACAATCTACTCAGCTCTCCAACCAAATTATCCATTCATGAAGTATCCAAACCAAAGTTCTGCGGATTTAGGTCTACATCGACAAAATGCCGCGAATTGTTTGTGTTGGGGTTGTGGTCAGATGAGGTCATTGTCTACAGAGGAGATTAGTGGCTCCGACTCACCGCAGGGTGTTTTAATGGCTCAACATCCGACACCCAACTGATAGTGACTCCAATCAAGCTTTAACCGAAGCTTTAAACGAAGCTTAAATGGGCGCTCTAATAGCAGTATCATGTGATTTTGAGCCGAATGTCTTGTAAACAACACTGTACGGAGATTCACTCAAACTGTCAGCAAACCTTATAGATAACTTTATTGCTTCCAATTCAATCAATGGTGACAGATTGGAGTGAATTAGCTTCTAGTAAGATCACTTTCAAGTGTCAGTATTCCTTTATAATTATATCAATGCTTCCAGCATTCAATCAATGGTGACAGATTGGAGTGAATTAGCTTCTAGTAAGATCACTTTCAAGTGTCAGTATTCCTTTATAATTATATCAATGCTTCCAGCATTCAATCAATGGTGACAGATTGGAGTGAATTAGCTTCTAGTAAGATCACTTTCAAGTGTCAGTATTCCTTATAATTATATCAACGCTTCCAGCATTCAATCAATGGTGACAGATTGGAGTGAATTAGCTTCTAGTAAGATCACTTTCAAGTGTCAGTATTCCTTTATAATTATATCAACGCTTCCAGCATTCAATCAATGGTGACAGATTGGAGTGAATTAGCTTCTAGTAAGATCACTTTCAAGTGTCAGTATTCCTTTATAATTATATCAATGCTTCCAGCATTCAATCAATGGTGACAGATTGGAGTGAATTAGCTTCTAGTAAGATCACTTTCAAGTGTCAGTATTCCTTTATAATGTTATCAATGCTTCCAGCATTCAATCAATGGTGACAGATTGGAGTGAATTAGCTTCTAGTAAGATCACTTTCAAGTGTCAGTATTCCTTTATAATTATATCAATGCTTCCAGCATTCAATCAATGGTGACAGATTGAAGTTAGTTGATTTTTAGTGAGATCACATTCAAGTGTCAGTATTCCTCATAAACAACATCAATACTTTCATCATCTAATCAATACTGACAGGCTAATGTGAATCTCACTATATAACCAATTTGTCAGTATTCCTTATTATATAACATTAATGCTTCCCATCTAAATGATACAGTATGTTGAATAGGAAACTCTCTATATAACGTAATTAAAGAAAATATATGCTTCCCATTCAATGCTAACAGTTAGTAGTGAATCTAGTATACAACGACTCCCGTTCAACTTGTAAATGAATTGATGGATCTATAGTGAGGTCCACGTTATAATGTCAGTGGAGAAACATAGAAGAACAACGATGCTGATCCTTGTCAATGCCTTCTATAGACGGTAGCTGATACAGGTGTATGATGCAATATTAACTGTTCATTCTTCTTTAAAATAACCAATTATATTCTATTAAGCAAGAAATTATATTTTTCAATAATTTCATAATGAATTAACAGAATTAAGATGGAATATTTGTATATCTATCTATATATATAAAAGCGAAATGGCACTCACTCACTGACTGACTGACTCACTCACTCACTCACTCACTCACTCACTCACTCACTCGCATAACTAAAAATCTACCGACCAAAAACGTTCAAATTGGTGGTATGCTCAGTTGGCCTTTAGAGGCGCACTAAGAATCTTTTGGCAATATTTTAACTCTAAGGGTTGTTTTTAAGGGTTTAAAGTTCGTCTTTTAGCATGTATATTCTTCTTCTCCCAATCTCTTAATTATAATTGAAATTTCCATATCATATGTTACTACAGAACTATAATCTAGATAGAGTACCTCTTCGAAACAGTTGTTAACTGGCAACTAAATTAATAATTTTGTCAGGTTGGCATTAAGTTGAGTTGACTTTGTTAGGTTGGCACCAAGTTGAAGATTTAAATGCATTTATCGCGGGAAAATTGATTGGGCACTGCTACTTCAATCCTGGGAATATAATATTACTAGCCGTCAGGCTCGCTTCGCTTGCCATATCCGTTTAGCCAGACGTTTAGTCTGGACCCCCGACTGGATTATCCTAACATATGATAAAAATGCTCAAATGAAAAATGCAGGCGAGCGAAGCGAGCCTGCTGATCTCATTCTTGGACGATCCAGTCAGGGGTCCAGGGGGCGGAGCCCCCTGGCTAGACGGATATGGCGAGCGAAGCGAGCCTGACGGCTAGTTAATTATAATTCTACATTGTTAAAAGATGATCTGGAAACAAAGCAAAGCGAGAAAGAGATAGCGCTATACGCTTTGTTAAATGATGAACAAGGAAAGCAATACCATTGGTAAACTAACTCTGCCATTATAACGTGGACCTCACTATAGGAGATGGCTGGAAACCATTACAGAGAACTCAATTGCTTTTGGAAACTATTCTAGTATTTGAACGTGATTTTCGATGTGATTTGATTGAGTTTCTTCATTATTTATCTAAATTATTGGTTCAAATCCTTGATAAAATGGACAATAGTTAATGTAGATTATAAAGAAAATTATATGATGGCCTGTTTTATAGAGATTAAGTAGTCTTATAGGAAATTGAATTCCCATTTTTTAAAATAAATTTCAGATGAAAACATTTATGAAATATCAACATGGTATCAATTTAGTTGAATATTCAATATACTTTAAAACAATTTCGAGAAGATACGAAATTCATCTACCTTTGTTTTACAATCCTCCAAGAGGAAGAGGATGATACAATTATTTCATTTCAGTCACAAAATACACTAGGCTATGTCAGTACATCAATAATATGTATAATGAGAATAATACAATCACTAATAACCAAAAATATACAAAGGTATTTATACGAAACATGCAATGCAACAGCAGGCTTTAGACGAATCTTTGATCCATGATCACTGAATCGTTTCAAATATCAAACGAATTGTTTCCAATATCAACAGCAAGTATAGGCTGAACATCAGAGACACCACGCCAAAGATTCCAACATGTTTCTCATATTATTTGAGGCAGAGTTTGAACAATCCAAAGGGGGTTGCTGGGGGTTAAGGGAAGGGGATTGGTAGCACTATGTCTTTGAAACGGAAACTATTTGAAGATAAACGACGAAGAGATTTTGTCGGTCGTAATGCTGTTGCCTCTGTGTAACAAAAGCTGGAAAAGCAATTAGATTGGTTGTGCTTTCTCGCCGACGAATGGCTTGCGACCGATCGTTTTCACTACAGTCTACGACGTCTACGTTATAATGACAGTGGAGAACGATGGGAGAACAGCGTTGTAAATTCTCTGCCTTGCCACTGCCTTCTATAGTGAATGACTGATACCGGTGTATCTGGCAACGTTGTGGGGGTGGGAAAGGATAGCGCTATCTGCTTTGTTGAATGATAGACAAGGATAGTAAAACCAATGTTAATCAAATACTGTTATTATAACGTGGACCTCACTATAGGAAGATGATACAAATATGATACAAGGATGATAAGGAGATGAAACGGAGATGATACGAAGATGATACGGAGATGATACGGAGATGATAGAATAGAATGGAATAGAATAGCTGCCTTTATTTTTACCTCTCATACACTCATGATACTTATGATACGGAGATGATACGAAGATGATACGGAGATGATACGAAGATGATACGGAGATTATACGAAGATGATACGGAGATGATACGAAGATGATACGGAGATGATACGAAGATGATACGGAGATGATACGAAGATGATACGGAGATGATACGGAGATGGTACGGAGATGATACGGAGATGATACGGAGATTATACGGAGATGATAGAATAGAATGGAATAGAATAGCTGCCTTATTTTTACCTCTCATACACTCATGATACTTATGATACGGAGATGATACGAAGATGATACGGAGATGATACGAAGATGATACGGAGAATATACGAAGATGATACGGAGATGATACGAAGATGATACGGAGATGATACGGAGATGATACAAGGATTATAGACAAGGATAGCAACACTAATGTTAAACAAGTACTACCTTTATAACGTGGACCTCACCATAGAAAGATGATACGAAAATGATACGGAGGTGATAAAAAGATGATACGAAGATGATGTAAGATTATAGACAAGGATTGCAACACCATTGTCAATTAAATACTGTCATCTTAACTATAGGAAGATGATATAAAGTGGACTTTACAGGAAGATGATACAAAGTTGGTACAATATGATACGGAGGTGATACGAAGATGATACAAAGATGACACAGATAATGATACGAAGATGATACAAAGATGATACAAAGATGACGCAATGATGCTACGAAGATGATACAATGTTGATACGAAGGTGATGCAAGGATGATAGACAAGGATAGCAACACCAATGCTAATCAAATACTGCCATTATAATGAATTTGTTAAATGGGTAGCATTTTTGTGTTTTATCAATAAGAGATGCTGACAGTTTTGAGTGAATCCCGCTATGACTTCATGAAACAAGTCTGAGATTCATGGTTTGTGCACTGGGACAAAAGTGATTGCTTTCACCTTTGTCTGAAAATGACTGTTGGATTTGGGGGACTAGGAAGGATTTAATGCTTCACAAAGGAAACTATAAACTATCTGAGGAGGGGAACATTATAGCATGAAATCCTACTGCAAGGTATATGTACGAAGAACCAGCAGAGGATTAAAACATTTTAAAGAGGATGAAATGTCGAGGATTTTGCTGTTCTGTAGGATTCCAAATTCCCATTTTAGATGAATCACAGCAAATTCAGTTTCAGAAGACATCTGGACAGTTCAATGGCAATAATTATGGACAATCTAATTTTAATCATAAACTAGGTCACATCACATAGTAGAAGGAATATCTTCTACTATGAGGAATATCTCTATCTCTCTGTGTTTTCACACGGAGCTGAGGAAGCATACGTTGCGTACAGACAGACGTACGCTCTAAATAGTATTATTATTTAGCTTTGTCCAGGACCTCCTAAATACCTAGGAGGTATTTAGGAGGTCTGCTTTGTCACCCGATCAGT
>NW_024090916.1:0-25250 GCF_014356525.2 Nilaparvata lugens
ACCATACAATATTTTCTCTAATTGATGTAGTAGTTCTAGTTTTTTGGGAAATAAACATTCATTCAACGATTTTCACATAGTATGATAAATAATTGACCTGATGAGAAAGATATGAAGAAAATAAAACAGATGAGAACGAGGTAGACAGACTGGAATTAGGAGAAAAGATAATCAGAGACAAGTACAACCTGGAATTCAGATTAAGTTTGATTAGAGTTCTTTATCCATGTATGTTACAACATTTATTGGCTCATTTAACACATTAAATGACAGTATTCTAATTATACAACGAATTTGACAAGGTATGAAGAATAATTGACCGGATGAGAAAGATATGAAGAAAATGAAACGGATGAGAGACTGGAATTAGGTGGAGAGAAAGTCAAAATTTGGAATTCAGATTATGCTAAATTAGAGCTCTTTATTCATGCATGTTACAACTTATACTTTGACACATCAAATGATTGCTAATTATTCAACGAATTTTACAAAGAATGAAAAATTATTATTAGGATAAGAGGGATATGAAGAAAATAAAATGGTCGAGAAGGAGGAAGAGGAACTATAACTAGGAGGAAAAGGGGTCACAGGTGAGAAATGTAATTCAGAAGTAATTCAAATCACAGTAGCAATTAATTATTGAAGCTGGAGGTGAAAGTAGAGAAGGAATGAAAGATAAAACAATAATGAATTGAATTTACAAGAAAACGCTATATTTTGAAGATTTAAATGAGTAGGATGGACCACTGTGGATTTGACTGTCTAAAGTGCAATCAATGATTTGAGGAGGTATGATTTTTTCTCTTGATTGTACTGTAATGAGTGTAATATCGATGAAATTATTCATTTAAGATAATATTCTCATGAACTCTCTATAGTGATAATGGCAGTGGATAAAGATAGAAGAATAGCGATGCCGATTCTCTGCATTAATTAATTATATTTCTACACTGTCAAAAACATAATTGGCATCGTTGTGGACCTAGAAAAGGATAGTAACACCGTCTTTGTCTAATAATAGACAAGGATAGCGAAACCTAAGTTGATTAAATACTGTCATTATAACGTGGACCTCACTATAGATTAGCATGTGATCAATATTTTTTGTCATGATTTGTTTGCTTTTGTAATTGAATTTTGTAAATAATGCCAACCTGCTATATGATAGTTCCCTAAAAGGCAACTGTATTAAATAAATAAATAAACCACACACCATACACATCTCCCTCAAAGTACTAAGTGAAACTCCAAGGTCTATCAGATTTTGAGAATACTCAGATATTTCTGTAACCATCCCAATTCTCCTGAAAAAAACGAGTTCAAAAATAATTAAATTCCATCTCACAGAACTCTGGAAACTCTCCGTTGTATTTCACACTGCTCATACCAGCATTTTTGGCGCGTTATTAAAAACCGGCACACATACTTTTTCTAAACCACTGGCATCTAATTGAATTAGAATGGTAGCTGTTTGAAACAGAGCTACAGAAATATTGAATGTGGGAAGCAGTGGCTGGCAACTGAGTGCTGAATAGTTTGGAAGTGTGTGCTTTTCGCGGCATCAGTGAATGTGTTTCACGGCATCAGTGGATGTATTTCACATCATCAGTGAATGTGTGAGCATATTTTTCACAGAGGCGGAGAAAACAGGTCCCTAGTGTGTGCGTTTTGGTATGATTTTAATATTCAAAATTACAATACAGAGTGGGCCCGAAATTCAGTGTTAGTACACTTTTTCCACCAGATTGAGTTGGAGAACTTGTGTGTATGTGTATTTGTGTGTAATGTTCATTGTGGTGTGTGTGTGTTAGTGTGAGTGAGGATCTTAATGAAATGAATCCTGAACGACTAGCATTCTCCCCAGGGCACTTTTTTTGTTCTTACTCACAGAATTTCTCTCTGTCTCTCACCATTCCCTCCTATTGTCACTTCTTCTTTCTCTACTTCTTCTTCTTCTTCTTCCCTTTCTTCTTCTTTTTCTTCTTCTTCCACTTCTTCCACTTTTTCTACTACCTCTTCTTCCACTTTTTCTACTTTTTCTTCTTCTTCTTCTTCTTCTTCTTCTTCTTCTTCTTCTTCTTCTTCTTCTTCTTCTTCTTCTTCTTCTTCTTCTTCTTCTTCTTCTTCTTCTTCTTCTTCCACTTCCTCTTCCTCTTCTTCTCCACACCTCTTTTTTCCTCATCCACTTCCACTGTTGTTCCTATGTGTAATCAGAAAAAAGTATGGCGGTCACTGTAATGTAATGAACTCGTGAGGGAAAAATTTTTGATAATTCAAAATAAGAGTTTGTTAAAGCTGCTTCTCTACCAGGAGTTGAAATGTGAATACAAATCCTGTGAACTCAAGTCCTTGTTACCTATGTATTTTCACTCACATGTGGGCAAATAATTAATAACCCTCAAGGTTTCCACATTTTCACTTCAAACAAAGACAGAAATTACTAGGAGTGGGAAAATGGATAAAAATCCTGTGAGCTCAACTACAAACCTATGAATTTTCACTGTTTTTCACTCATGTTAAGGCAAGTAATTAATTAACCTAAGGTCCTGACATTTCCACTTAGAACCAAGACAAAAATTACTAAGAGTTGAAAAGTGGATAAAAATTCAGTTAATTCAACGACTTGTGACTCACAAATTTCCCCAGTTGAGATAGCTCGCGGGCATAGATTTAAACCCTCAAGATTATGACATTTTCACTTCAAACAAAAGCAGAAATAATGATCATAACAATTGGGATTTTATTCATTCATTTATTAAAATCATTCAGAATCACACAACTTACAGAAAAGTACCACAGGCTTATAAGCCTGTGATGATAAAACAGCTGTAATATTTATAATCTGTTATCTCTGTTACTAAGACACATATTTAATGTCGAATAAATTGTAATAGAATTGGACTCAACACGAGCTTTATTCGACATTAAATATGTGTCTTAGTAACAGAGATAACAGATTATAAATATTACAGCTGTTTTATCATCACAATCTTCCCCCCTTAATATCAATCGGCACTCGTGGGGTATGGGGTGAGCTGGCGAAGTGAGACTGTCGATTCTGTATTTGAATCATTAAAGAAAGAAATAGGATCTGCAGTTCTAGTGCACATTGATGAAAAAGTCCCGTTCACTTTGGAAACTGATGCCTCAGATTACGCTATTGGAGCAGTATTAACACAGAATGAGAGACCAGTGGCGTTTTTCTCAAGAACTTTATTTTATTTTATTTATTTATTTCATTTTACCAACAAAATACATTTCAAATAAAAAATAATACACATTTTTTTCCATGCATGGGCAAAATGCCTGTGTGCAGGAAAGAGTAACAATCTGAATAGTTCATAATGACAATAGTTCATAATAAGTTAACATAATGAAATACATGACAATATATGTGAAAGATGGAAAAGATTGAAATGAGTGATGGAAAAATGAAGTATGTTGTGAAGAAGAAGAAGAGAGAGAAAAATGAATGAGGGGCAGAAAACTCACTGTCAAGCCAAGAACAAGAGAAACGGATCAGAACAATGGCCAACCGACTCAGCATGCATTGAGGCTAGTCTTATCAAAAAGTATAATTTGATTTAAGGAAATCTAAAATTCTTATCTTACCAACCTCCAAAAGCCATCTATTAATGTGGCGTTTGTATACGCCTATGGACCGAGTTTCAATGTCTTTAATGTGTTGGGGGAGTTTTGAGTAAAGTATACTTGCTTTATAGAAGGAATTTGTTGTGTTTATTGATTTGAGTACTCTAGGAATAACAATGCCACCGTTCACCGAGCTCCTGGTTGTGTAGCCATGTTGCACTTGAGCGAATATGTCTTGTTTGTTCTTGTAGATGTGCATAAGTAGGGATCGAACATACAGCTGATTAATATTAAATACTTTAAACTCGTTAAATAGGGTTTCAGTAGGGTACCTACTATTTTTCTGTAACGCAGTTTTAATAATAGATTTTTGAGTCACTTCCAAAGGATTCAAGACAGTCTTTGTGGCGCCTCCCCAAGCTAAGATACCATACTGTAAGATAGATTGGGCATATGCATAATATACTTGCTTAAGCATTTCAATATTCATGATTTTACTTAGAAAATTGAAAATGTATAATAATTTCCTTAATTTATTCCTAGTGAAAATGATATGGGAGCTCCATTTCAAACGTTTATCGAATAATACTCCTAGATACTTATATTCTGAGACAGCTTCAACTGTGTCACATACCATACATTCATCCAATGCTCCACATGAGTGCAATTTTAATTCCACATCCACAGGTTCGGCATCTTCTCTCAGACAAATTGGCATGCACTTAGTTTTACTCACATTGACAGTTAGACGATTCTGATCGAACCATCTTTTCACTTTATTCAGTCCACACTCTGCATGTTTGTATACCTCATTCCAAGAGTGACCATCAAAAAGTAAAGCTGTGTCATCAGCATATAAAAAGCAATCACCGTTCTGTAGATTAAGCTTTCCCAAGTTATTAATAAAAATTAAAAATAAAATTGGTCCTAGGGTGCTTCCCTGCAGAACGCCATAATTCAACTCTCTACTTATACTATTTTCATTGAGAATAGTGACAATCTGGCGACGGTCCGAGAGATAGCTCCTGAACCAGTTTAATGACATGTCCCTTACACCAATATAATACAGTTTATTCATGAGGATATCCCGGTCAACTGTGTCAAACGCTTTTGCAAGGTCTATAAATAGCAAAAGAATTTTCCTGTTTTTCCCTATTAGGTGTGTATATCTTTAGTCAAGTTGAATATATTATTATTTAAGTTTTTGTCGCTCCTGAAGCCAAACTGATTACTATACAGAATGTTATGTGAGGCTAAATAATCAACTAATTGCTGTCTAATAATTTTCTCTAGTATTTTGGCAAGAACACAAGTTAATGTAATAGGTCTATAACTTACATGACGGTTTTTTGGGCCGTTTTTGTATATTGGAATAACTTTGCCAAGTTTAAGGATTTCCGGAAAGACACCCTCTGTGATACTTAAGTTGACTATGTAAGTTATTGGATATTTCAAAATTTCAATATTTTCCTTTATAATATCTGTGGAGATGCCATCGATTCCTGGAGATGAACCTCCTCTAATGCTATTTACAACCCTAACCACATCTTCCTCAGTAACATGTTGCAAGTCAAGTCTGGAGTCCAATTGGTGATCTCGATCATCTACAACAACTTCGCTGACCGGGGGAAATGCACTGGCAAGGCTGGCACCAACATTAACATAATAGGCATTAAAATCATTGGCAACATCAATTATATTGTGTCTGTCAATTGCAGCTCCATCATGTATAAAATTACTAATAGGGAATTTTTCTCTATTCTTTTTAGTTCCTGTCATTTCCGCTATACTACTCCATAGCCTCCTGCTATCGTTTTTCACCTCCATGATTTTATTACGATAATAACTTATCTTTGCTTCTCTAATAGCATTAGACAAGGTATTCCTATAAGTCCTAAAAATGTTTTTCAAATGATAATCCTGGGGATGCCTCTTCAACTGTTTACTCAACTTATCTCTGTGTCTGATTGATTTAATGAGACCACTAGTAATCCACGGTTTTAGTTTTCTAGTTTTAGCAGAAACAATTTTTTCTTTTTTGGATATGTTTATGAATTTTTTTAAGGTTTCTATAAATGTAACTGAAGCTGAATTGACATTATTAAATTGTTTAATTGAGGTCCAGTCATGCTCTGAAATAAGGGAACTTACTTTGGCCTTGTCTATAATAGTAAAATTCTGAGGTATCCCATTAGAAACTTCAACACGCGACAGAGGATCTATGCCCGCTACAATGAAATAATGATCAGTGAGTTCAGACATAATGACACCAGAGCGAACAATATCTGTGTCACCATAGTCAGTAAAGATATGATCAATACAACTCTTTGAAGTACTGGTAACCCTAGTTGGGACGCTAATGCAACTCACAAACCCAGTGCCGCATAGAACATCCTGATAGTGTTGTGACAATGGATCTGTAGTCTCCGGCAAAATGCAGCAATTTATATCCCCAACAATCCAGTTTGTTCTGTCAGTTTTTTTAGAAAGGCAATAAGACTCCAAATCTTGAACGAAGTGATCCAGGTCGCCGGCTGAAGAGGGACGGCGGTACACTGCCAAAACGCAGTGCCGCTCTCCATTTAATTTCATGTCAATTTTTAAACATGTTGCTCCATGCAGATGAATTTCCTCACATCCTACCGCTAGACCCTTACGAACAAATACGATCACCCCATCGTTTTGATTTCTACTTTTCTTATTTAAAAATACATCGTATCCCTCCAAACAAGCAACAACATTCGCTTCATCAACCCAGGTCTCAGTTAAAACAATTATATTAAATTTAATTTTATAATTATTCAGTATAACAGTAAGTTCATCGAAATTCTTATTGAAACTACGGATATTTGTATGGAAAATAGTGATTGCCCCATCCCTCATGCTTTCAGCCTGACAGTCGGGAAAGAGGTCAAAGCCATCAGTATCATCATATTTTTCAGCATTGATACATTTGAAATCAAGCAAATCGTCAGTCATCACTACTTAATAATTCTAGTAAAATCAATTAAAAATACTATAGTTTCCAAAGTAATAATAAATTCAACAACGCTAACTGTATTTAGTGATACTGAACTCAGTCCAAAAAAATTCAAGATTGGAAAAAAAGATGCTGAACGACTTATCAGGAATGATAACATGACTGCGACCAACATTATCGTTGACATTATTTCTATAGTTATATTTACACGAAAAGGAAAGGATGAAGATGAGATGTGGTGATTGGAATGACATGATAGAAGATTATTGAAAGAAGAACAAATAAAGAAGAAATCATATTTCATAGAAAGTGAATATGAGAACAATGAAGTCATAATGCAAAAACTGTGAATGTGTCATGAGGCCTTAAAGATAAAATCATATCGGAGTAGAGTCCTTCACAATAATAAGAACAGTGAAAATAGTCTGTAATGAACAAAAAAAAAATACGTGTAGAATCCTTCACACGGAATAAAAACAAAAACAGTAGAAATAGTTTGTTAGGGAAAAAAATTACGGGTAAAGTCCTTCATGATTATAAATAAAACAAAATAAATAGTCTGTCGGAAAAGAAACAATACAGCGTGAAATAATAAAGTCCTCCATGAAAGAGAAAAAAATATATATCTCTGTTTATATTTGTAAAATACCATCAGGATAAAAGTAACGCAAACAGCCGTACTGCCGATAAAACGATAAGCTTAGAGTCCATGTAGATAACTGGTAATACGAATAGCTCTTGAATGTGGTTAACGTAGAAAGATAAGCCGGTAGACTATGATAAATTGAGTTCTGTTTTTGAATGAAACTTTATAATAGTTCTTGAAATGAAATGGAACTTTTGTTACATCTACATAGATAGATGTAGGAAGAAATAGATAATACGGCTGTTCTTGACTCTTATCCCGAACAACTATGTAATTCTCTGAAATTTGTCAAACAGTTCAAATTTGATGTACCAAATCCTGAATTGAGTTTATCGTTTGTGCTTTAAAGTTCACATCCCTTTTCACCCAGATCCGACCATTTTTGAACCACACAAATTTGAATTTGCCGTCCTTTTGCATGGATTTGGATGTCTTAAAAATTGAGCGATTCAGGGGAGACATTGTTTCGTTAATATAAACCACTGAGTCCCTGCCTGTCCAGCCTATCTCAGAAAGAGTCAGTCTACCTTTAGTTTTTTTGCAATTAAGAAGCATGTTTTTGTATGAGTATCCGCAAAATTTCACTATGATAGTGAAATAACTCTTTCCACATCTGAAACTAGGCACTCTGCAGTGGAAAAAGAAGCTTATGCCATTGTGGAATCAATCAGGAAATGGCGACATTACTTACTTGGACGAGAATTTACACTTATCACAGACCAGAAATCAGTTTCATTCATGTTTAGTAATAAACAAACCAGCAAGATTAAGAATGACAAAATCCAACGATGGCGCCTTGAATTGTCAGAATATAAGTTCAATATAATTTATAGAGTTGGAAAAGAGAATATACCAGCAGATACACTATCAAGAGTCTGTGCCACTGTTGGATGCCATACAGATATAAAGAAACTGATAAAAATTCATGAGGACCTGTGTCATCCAGGAGTTACTCGACTCCATCATTGGACCAAAACAAAGAACTCACCATATTCAATAGATGATGTAAAAGAAGTATGTTCCAAATGTATTACATGTTCTGAAATGAAACCACGCTATGCCAAAGGAACTGGCCGCCTTATCAAAGCAACTCGACCATTTGAACGTCTTAATATGGATTTCAAAGGCCCACTACAATCAAGTTCAAGGAACAAGTATATTTTAGTTCTTATAGACGAATATTCCAGATTCCCATTTGCCTTCCCCTGTCCTGACATGACTACTAATACAGTAATAAAACACCTTACATCACTATTCTCTCTTTTTGGTGTACCGTCTTACATACATTCCGATAGAGGAACATCGTTTATGTCATCAGCTTTGAAAAATTTCCTACTATCAAAAGGAATTGCCAGCAGCAGAACATCGCCCTATAATCCAGCCGGTAATGGGCAAGTCGAACGGTACAATGGAGTTATATGGAAAAGTGTGATGCTAGCCCTAAAATCGAGAGGTTTGAACAACAGTCACTGGGAACAAGTTCTCCCCGATGCCCTTAACTCTATTCGTTCCCTATTATGCACAAGCACCAACTGCACACCACATGAGCGGATGTTTTTACATGCAAGAAACTCAAGTAATGGAAAACCATTACCAACCTGGCTATTGACACCTGGACCAGTATGGTTGAAGAAGATGACAAAAAACTCAAAACAAGAATCGCAAGTTGAAAAAGTTGAATTAATCGAGAGTAACCCTGAATATGCGTTTGTTCGCCACAACGACGGCAGAGAATCGACAGTCTCACTTCGCCAGCTCGCCCCATACCCCACGAGTGCCGATTGATATTAAGGGGGGAAGATTGTGATGATAAAACAGCTGTAATATTTATAATCTGTTATCTCTGTTACTAAGACACATATTTAATGTCGAATAAAGCTCGTGTTGAGTCCAATTCTATTACAAAGCCCAAAACGGTCCAATTCTAATTTATACAACAGTCCAAATGTAGCTAGGTTATGTGTCACTTAACATTCTTCAATTACACACTCAATTTACTGTTCAAAACACACAAAAATCATTTTTAATAAAAAAAATACTTTGAATATTTTTTAATTCAAAATACTTCTGGATTAAATCAAATCAATCACAATTATTAGAAAATTCCAAACTTTTAAAAAACTATAAAATTTGAGACCGAAAGACAACCACACTGAGATGAGCGTACCTTTTCAATTATTATAGCAGCAAAGCTTCCACTCACATAAATTTCAACATCCCCAAAGACCCCTTGAGCACACACATATTTCTTCTATGATATGTAACTAATTTACTACCCTTTCTCCTATATCACATTGGGTTTGGTTACAATGTGATTGAAAACCTTATAAAATCATGTTTCCCCACACTGCACAGAAAGCAGCTGTTTTCCAGTCCCTACGTAGATCTGAAAGACATTGTTTGCAGACGACTCTCGTCTGACGTCAGAACAGGTTTCTTTCCAGCCGCTAAGATGGAACTAAGAAAGGTGATCAAAAAACTTTTCATTATTTGTGTTCATTATTCAATAATTAAAACATTTAATGATAATATCATCTTATTGTCATTTGAAAGAATAAAAAAGTTTAAACTCAACCTCCCACATAATTGAACATCATTTTTTAGGTTATTTAGACAAATCAGGATAAGAAATAGAGATACTTGGACAATTTCTTGATATCAAGATTACCTCAGATTTGCTAGAGCTATCACCTTCCACTTCTGCTTTCAGAAGTGCTTAGTAAACAACTATTCTCATATATAATTATATTGTTTATTTTTGTGTGTGGCGAAAAATAGCGTTCGCACCACGGGCAAAAATGTTTTTCCGGCTCTCAATCTTTTCTAGTCCTCGGCCTACGGCCTCGGACTTGAAAACTGATTTGGAGCCGGAAAAATCTCATTTTCCGCTCTAGGTGCGAAATATACTATTTCGGGCTCAGGGGGACCTTGAAACGTGTAGAAAACTTGAAATTAGGGTACATTAATTTATTTTTGGAAAGCAAATACTTTTCTTACCTATAGTAATAGGGCAAGGAAAGTAATAAAATCATTCTCATAATTATTATTATTGAACCAAGCTTCATAATAATGTGACTCCATGCTTCTAAGGCCCACATAAATCATCCTCCTACAAAAGCCTTACGTGGGCGGATATTCAGCCTCAAGGTCCTGAATTCCACTGCAATGACATAATTTGACTGCATCAATGACATTATCTATTACAATCCAAATAGACAAGAATTATTATATTCTATTATTGAACCAAGCTTCATAATAATGTGACTCCATGCTTCTAAGGCCCACATAAATCATCCTCCTACAAAAGCCTTACGTGGGCGGATATTCAGCCTCAAGGTCCTGAATTCCACTGCAATGACATAATATGACTGCATCAATGACATCATCTATTACAATCCAAATAGACAAGAATTATTATATTCATGATAATATAATAATGGGTATCACATCATCCTTCTTATATTATTGAATCAGGCTTGATAACAATGTGACTATTAACCTCAAAGGCTCACATAAATCTCCCCACTGGAAAAGCCTTATGTAGGCGGATATTTGCCCTCAGGGTCCTAAAGACCTTATTAATGACATATTTATGTCTCACCTAATGACATTTCTACTATGATCAGAAAAGCCTAACATCATAATATAGATTGGAATGAGTCGAATATGTCATCAGTTACGAATCGAAAGATATTGACCCCTCATCATCAACCCTTGATAAATGGAGAAACCCCTGAGGTTATAATTATCAGGATCCATAACACATAATATGAATTCTGATTCCTTTGATGTGTAACTACGTATTATACCAGTTTGTTCACGATATATGGACTTGTCAGTTCTGGAAACTGTAGTGAAATTCATTTTATACTGTGAGCATCCCTTATAAATCACCAATGCTCCCCGTTCAACCAATGTTAATAATTTATAGTGAATCTCACTAATAATAATGATAATAATATCATTATTATTTATTACCAAACATCTGTCGTTCCTAATTCAAGGTCAATTTCCATATTAAAATTGATTCATTCTTGTTGAATAATCATTATAACATTCATTGCAGTGGTAATATTATGCAATTATTTCAAAGAGAATATTCATGGACAGTAGTTATCATTCATGTTTACATTGAAGATGAGTGATGAGATATTTAATGGATATTTTGATGAGATGAGTTGGTAATGTATAGGTGCATTTAAATTTTGCATTCCAAATTACAATTGAGGAATCCTTATGTTTGATATTAAAATTGGGATATTTTGAAATCGTGGAGTTTGATTATGCTGAAGTGAAAGTGCAGTTCATTCCCAATAGAACAATATCTATATAATAAGAGAGAGTAGGGTTGTGTTTGTTCGTGTGTTCGCATCAAAACATGTCAACTTGTGGATTGTATACCGGAAAAACGGGAATGATTTAGATCTCCAAATTTTGAACATAGATTCTAAAAATATCAATCTCGTGCACCTGGAAGCCCAAATTTCAATTCTCCTCCTAGATTTTTCAGAATTAATGTTCAAACTTCATTTCATGAAAAAATCATCAAATCATATGGATGGAATTAAAAAAGGAACATCTGTTTCTATTATTGCTTTCTACCTGATACCACTTAACCTCAATAATAATTGTTTTGATAATTGCTGAATATTTTCATTTTAAATATAAAAATGATAATAGTATTGTTCTGATAATTAATGAATATTTTTATTTCCACAAACTCTGTATAATAATATGGTGGATGTGAAACAGCTGCATCAAAAACATCTGTTTAGAAAAAACTTTCCCCCAGTTGCACGTATTCCGGTTAAATCGCGATAAAATGCTATACTCCAACTGAGATTAATGCTAACTGAAGCATTTTGGTTGCACAAAAAAGAAATTTCAAGAGATAACGTCGAATCAACGTAAAAAAAATTCAACAGGCCATTCACGGGGAATTAAATTCAACCAAAGCCGATCAGGTACCTACTGATAGCTGTCTTCCAAAATTAGTTTTTGGTAAAAAACTACAGAATTCAAAGTTTGAGCTAAATATATGAATGAATTTCATATATGAAAGCCAGAACTGGCTTAAAGACGTATACACGTGTAGAGGATATGGAAATTATGTTTGACGCATCATCACATCTGAACTACTGGACTGATTTACTTGAAATGCTGCTTATAAATATTCTTAATCAACCGAGGATTCTTATAGGCCTATTTTCATTTCTCCTGGATTTCATTAAGTCAAGTTTTAAAATAGACCCTTGCGAAGCACGGGTTACCTGCTAGTGTATAATACTACACAGGTATAGGTTATTCCATTAGTAGACTAATAAATTATATTCAAGATAGTTTGAAAAAGGACTTGCATTCTTGAATATTAATTGATTTGGTTACTAGATCTAGAATTTTTCTCAAGAAAATAAAATAGGGTCATCAGAGAAAACATTCCAATTTATGGTAGAGCATGACGTATAGCAGTTTAATCCGAAAAAGTACTGTATGGTTACTAATTCATAACCTCTTGTTAGCTTTTTGTATTTTCGTGTTTAATGGTTTGAGCTGGTTTATTCTTCTATTCTCTCTCACATTATCTATTGGATTCTGTTGTCAAATTCCTCTACATTTGCTGTTGTTTGACGGTTTTCATGACCATATTTGGAATATTTGGGCGTGTCCAGGCTATCGACCAATGGCAGTAGAGCTCAACCTCCATTGGTGAACAACTGATGGCCAATCGTGTGACTCCCCAGTCCTCCTACACTGTACCTATATTCAGTTGTTCGATGTTGGAACTTTTGAATGCCATTGATAATGGTATCTCAACTGAGACTGGTATAACAACTTATTTCAATATATCAGTGATCTCTATAATATTGATCAGTTTTCATAAAATATTCACTACAGCATCCCATTTACAACAACACAGAAAAATTATCTCTTCCATTATCATTTGAATGAACTTTACCCCATAGAAAAAATCGTAGTACTGCCCACTATCCAATCTTTGTAAAACATTAATTCTTGCCAAAATCCATTCAAGTATATGAACAATATTTTAAACGAATTATGATAAAAACGATTTGTTTATAAACAAAATATTGTACTTCTTATCACAAGAAATTAGATTCTTGAAAGCACAAGCTTTTTTCAAACTAGCCGTCAGGCTCGCTTCGCTCGCCATATCCGTCTAGCAAGGGGGCTCCGCCCCCTGGACCCCCGACTGGGTCGTCCAAGAATGAGATAAGCAGGCTCGCTTCGCTCGCCTGCATTTTTCATTTGAGCATTTTTATCATATGTTAGGACAATCCAGTCGGGGGTACAGACTAAACGTCTGGCTAAACGGATATGGCGAGCGAAGCGAGCCTGACGGCTAGTAATATAATATTCCCAGGATTGAAGTAGCAGTCCCCAATCAATTTTTCCGTGATAAATGCATTTAAATCTTCAACTTGATGCCAACCTGACAAAGTCAACTCAACTTAATGCCAACCTGACAAAATTATTAATTTATTTGCCAGTTAACAACTGTTTCGAAGAGGTACTCTATCTAGATTAAATAGTTCTATAGTAACATATGATATGGAAATTCCAATTATAATTAAGAGATTGGGAGAAGAAGAATATACATGCTAAAAGACAAACTTTTAACCCTTAAAAACAACCCTTAGAGTTAAAATATAGCCAAACGATTTCTTAGTGCGCCTCTAAAGGGCCAACTGAACATACCTACCAAATTTGAACGTTTTTGGTCCGGTAGATTTTTAGTTCTGCGAGTGAGTGAGTGAGTCAGTCAGTCAGTCAGTCAGTCAGTCAGTTAGTCAATGAGTTAGTGGGTGAGTGCCATTTCGCTTCTATATATATAGAAGATAATTTACTGATAAACAAGTGTGAGACAGGCATACTTATATATTATGATAGAATCACAAATAACTTTAAACTCGTAGCAAGGTATTAAACACATATCTAGGCAAAAAATGCTAATTCACATCAATATTCTTGAGATTTACTTCTTGAATTAATTCATCTAGCTTTTTAAGGTATTTCGTCTTACCTGTTGAGAATGAAGCTGTATGAGATACATCATTATCCTGGAAACAAAAATATAAAATCATTAGAAAATGATAATAGCTTACTAAATAATTTATTCTACAACAAGTGTACTATCACTAATGCTAACCAAATCTCAATATTCAAAAAATACAAGATTCATTATTAAGTTTAATATTATAGTGGGATTTGAGAGCATAAATTTTTATAATAATTGGATGCCATATAACCCTTAATAACTAGGGCTCCTTCCCCAACCTCTATTACTAGGCTGGGTGAAGTTTCACCCATATTTTCCTCATTTTTTAATTCACTTCTTGGAAGATATATTCCTATTTGTGAATAATGAATCTCATGATCTATTATTTGAAGAATATTTCAACGTGTGTTGCCAATTTTTTGATATATTTTCCCATAATAATTGAAAATATTTCTGTTTTTCTGAAAAATTTTATGATGATTTCTGGTAGATCAACAAGAACATAATAAATGCACAATCATTTTCTACAAATTATAACTTCATTTATCATATATTTCTAAACAAATTAATGATTTATATGATTGTATAATAGCCAATTGTTCAAAAACAAAATTCATGAAAAATTCATTCAATATTTGAAAAACTCACACTAGGCTGGGTGAAAAATCACCCAGGGAGTAACAATACAGTAGAACTAGCACAGGAACACTAACACTTGCCACGCTGTCTTGAAGTACACTATTAGTTAGGAGATTACAAAGAACTATATATCTGTAGGCATCGTTACCAACCTGGAGCATCGAAATTTCTCAAGCCCTGGGTGAATTTTCACCCATCCTAGTAATTAAGGGTTAATGATGTAGCTTACAGTGGAAGAATCTCAGAATCTCAATTATTTCAAGAAGCATCAAGGGCCAAATCAACAGGGCAGGAAGCTCTCCGATTGCCTGATTATCAGCTGATTCCTGATCGTCAACCCAATCAGATAATCAGAGAGCTTCTTCTCTACTCCTTATTCTTCTCCATCACCATCTTCTTTTTTTCTTCTTCTTCATTCACTTCCTCTTCTTCTTCTTCTTCTTTTTCTTCTTCTTCTTCTTCTTTCTCTTCTTCTTCTTCTTCTTCTTCTCCATCTCCTCCTCCTCCTTTGTCCTCTCCTTCTCCTTCTCCTCCTTAAATCTTAGCGGCGGGAGGGGATAATCAGTGGCACCTGGTGTATGTGGCTGACAGCGACTAATGGCCTTGCTGCTGTTGCCTGCCTTTGTATGGGTGTTCGCTGCCCTCCACAGTTCTCTGATGTTACCACTCGCCCGTCAACAACCCCTCTGTTTCAGAGCTGCGCGCATAAGATACGAAGGGCTGTTGCCGTATTTACGTTTTGTGAATACAAAATATTTAGGGTTCTAATGGTTCACGTCGGTTTGGTGTTGTTTTATGGTGTTAAAATTCATTGCTACAACATTGTTGTTGTTTAGTGTCATTCATCAATGAATGAATGAATGAATAAATATCATCCACTTGTGCGGACGTTTTGTTTCATGTTGGAGATTTTTGTCGAAAATTCGTTTTCTCAATAATACACATGCATTGTTATCGTTTAGTGAACTCCATAATGATTCATTTGTACAATCGTTTAAATTGTGTTACCGTTTATTTTTGAAAAATGATGACCAGTGTGTCACATTTTGTTTACAGCATGATCACCAGATTATGCTTGAATTCCACCTATCAGTGTCAGTATCAGTGTCAGTATCAGTATCAGTGTCCGGTGCACGTGTCCCGTTGAATATATAAATCCCATTGTAATAGTGTGATATTGAGAGGGTAGTATTGTAGTTGTTTTTGTGTATCTTATATTATTTTTCAGGTTTTTGAACTGGAATGAACTTTGGTTTTTACTGTATGTTGAACCCTGCGTTTTAGTATGAGAATTGACTCTGTCTTGTTTGAATTTGCTAACTTGTTGCTTAGTTGTCGAAATTAACGCAATTTTCGTGCATTTTTCAAATGCAGTTTCAATTTCGAAAAAGCTACTGTATTTGGGAATTGTACGACCATTGACCTTTTTGCAGCTTTGGCTTTTCCACTGGAAGTCATGCTCAACGCTCGTGGAGGGGGAATGATTTTCAGTAAAAAGGCCACAGTTGGTATTGAGAAGCGAACGAAAAAATCATGTGACGGTACGCGAGCCTCGGTCTTCTGAATGGTCTGTTGCCCATCGAGAGGGACAAATCGAAAAGTTTTTCATTATCAGAACTTTTGTTGTAGTTTGTATAGTAATCTAAAATTAAGAATCAGTAGTGGGGTTTTGAGAGAGCTGCCTATCCAATAGAAATCGAGGGGTGTGGCCTCACCCTCCACCCCCCCAGCCCCAGTCGGCCATTTTGGCCCCGCCCCCAGCCAATAGGAATCAAGGGGCATGGCCACGCCCCCCTCCACCCCCCCAGCCCTAGTCAGCCATTTTGCCCCCGCCCCCCTCCACCCCCCCAGCCCTAGTCAGTCATTTTGGCCCCGCCCCCAGCCAATAGGAAGCAAGGGGCGTGTTCAAAATGGCGTCCCCCTTCCCTAGTGTAAGCCATTTTGTCCCCCACCAACCAATAGGAAGAGGCAGGTGTCCCCTACTACCCCGGCGGCCATCTTTGTTGTAGCAGGTGTGGTTCCCCTACTACCCCCGGCGGCCATCTTTGCAGGTGTTAACTGACATCTGCTGCCCCCCAGTTAACACCTGCTTAATTTGCATATCCCCACATTTAAAATCTTTAAAATCACAGATATCTAAACTCTAATAGATTACACTACTAGCGCTAAACTCTCAAACAACGCTACTAGCGCTAAACTCTCAAACTACACTACTAAAGTTTGGTGCAAATTAAACTATGTTCCTTGTTTTCCTCCACCACAGGAAGAATGAAAAAAATTACATTTCATATTTGTTCGTATGAGATGTCATTTTCCCCACACTATGCTGTAAAAGGAATGGTGGCGCTTTTTTTAATGTGCTTTCCCCATATTGAGAAAACTCTAATTGAATGTTGCTATAATAGGATGTAGAATAGATCGGGCTAATCTATTCTACATACTACTACTATAGTTATTCATTACAAAGTGTTAATCAACATTAGGCCTATTGCACAACAATATGTTCCTTTTTTCCACCACCACAGGAAGAATGAAAAAAATTACATTTCTGTTATTTTTCCCACACTATGCTGTAAAAGGAATGGTGGCGCTTTTTTTAATGTGCTATCCCCATATTGAGAAAACTCTAATTGAATGTCACTTAGTTATTCAATACAAAGTATTAATCAACATTAGGCCTATTGCACAATCGATGATGGGAATGGGTTTTTTTTTTTATTTTTTATTTTTTTTTTTATATATTCCTTTCTTCTTCTAGAAGAACAAGAGGCGATTTACCTTCTCATTGTACACACTTCAGATAGAGTTTTTGTTTGTTGAAATCCTCAAGTGTTTGAAGATTCAATACACTCAGAAATTTCTCAGGTAAGTAAACTTCGCAATAATAGTCACCATTGCTGTCATGATCGTATAACCTCATTATGATTCGTTGACCCTGTTGTGTTCTCACCAATCTAGCGTGTACAACACGGTACCACGAATCATGGTCAAGATCTTTGAGTGAGACCGTTGGATATTCAGTTTTCGAAATATAATTGAATGACTTCATACTAAAAAGTCTATCATTTCCAGTGTTGCTTCTATGGTGTTCCATAATAATAAGAAAGCTTACCGCGCGAGTGCAAGAATAACAAAGCAGCTATATGCTTGCGTGGGTTGTCGGTTAAAGACTGAGCAAACCTGTTAAGCCGTCAGCCCCCCACAACCGTTTCCTGTCGACTCCTTCCACATTCCTTCTGTTGACTCGTTCTCCCCTCCGCCACCGCATCATGATGTTGGCTTCCCGCCATTCTTCTTCTTTACATGTAGCCGCATTCCTTTCTTCTCACCTCTTCTTTACAGCAGCTAGTCGCTTCTTCTTCTTCTTCTTTACATTTAGGCGCATTCCTACCCACCTCTTCTTTACAGCTAGTCGCCGCATCTTCTCCTCTGTTCACCTCTAGCGATCTTAAAATTTCTTCTTCAATTCTTATTAGCTTGTTTACATTCAAACTAAAGGGTCTGTAATAAGCTAAGTAATCACTGATATCGTTAATATTAACTGTATTTAGAAATATTGCTTTCAATTGTCTAGCAATACTACTGTTTTTTGTCTCTATTGCTTTTTGACACAAATCATACCATTCAATGTAGTTTTGTAATTTAATTTCTAAACACTCTGGCGCATAAGACCAAGTTTGCGGATTCATTATAGCTCTTCAATCTGCTGCTAGCGAAGGTACACTAAATGAGTGGTACTAGAACAGTGAAATTTATTGCTTTTCGC
This sequence comes from Nilaparvata lugens, assembly GCF_014356525.2. Lineage (NCBI taxonomy): Eukaryota > Metazoa > Arthropoda > Insecta > Hemiptera > Delphacidae > Nilaparvata > Nilaparvata lugens. Next base: position 18,641 of record NW_024090916.1, read on the forward strand.
TTCTCCCTTCCACCGCTACAGGTCAGACTGCATACTCTTGCTTTATGCGAAATCAAATCAAATCCGCAATAAACACACAGTATGCTTTCCCCATCAAAATAAAAACCTTGTCGGGCATAGTTGCGTTTTCGTTGTTTAGTTAACAGCTTACAATGTTTCATACTTTCCATTCTATTATTTTCGCATGTATAATCGATATCAGCAGCAGCATTACGATTCAATGAACTCATATTTTTTGTAGGCATTGATGCAGCACTATTCTCCTTTGTTTGCTTGTTACACATCAAGATTGTCAAATAATGATAGGCACTGAACAACGCACACCGCCCATTGGACGATTTGTTATGAATTTTGCATACACTAAAACACCAAGAATTTTCAAACATTGTATAGTCTTGTTTTTGTATATCCTCCGGCATAGTAAGCACATTGTCGTGTAACCTTTTCAAAAACTGTGTTTTTTCTCTTCCCTTTGTATAGATTGTGGTATAATTTTGCAAATATGAAGCAAGCAGCGCGTCAGTGTAAATTAAGTCGCCTTGGTCCCATCTAATTTTATGATAGTTATGTTCAAGCCAGCTGACATCACGGTACATTTTTCTACTCAGTAATGTTTTCGGAAATGGTGATTTAAAGTGTAGCACAATATGTCGTAGTTTGTAATCGATTATGGCTACCTCTTTAATAATGATAAAATTATCATCACTTTTGAAAAAATGAAACTCGACTACAGCAAAATCAATGTCATCATTTTTCCTGTCGCATTCTTCTTTACTCTTCTCCTCCACCTCAATTTTTGCTGCCTCCTTCTCCAATTCTTCTTTATCCAAGTCGCATTGTATGCCAAAGTCTCGAAATTTTGTTGATACTTGCTCATCATCGTCCATTTTCTGTTGTCCGTCGGTGCATGCACACATTCTATGTACAAATGCATCAAATTTTGCTTTTGTCAATGATGACAATGATGATAATGATGATGATAACGAAGACGACGACTGAGGAATATCTATGTTATTATTCAAGCTATTAGAACACATTACAACTGAACACTGTACTGTTCATACACACACTTTTATATACCCCCCTCCTCCTCCTTCGTCATGCATAGCTCGCTCTCGCGTCAAATTACTGTACTTCACGAACTAATGCGCTCAATGGTTTGTATTCTACTAATGTGTCACTTATCAAAATACAATATGCAGTCGTTAAATTTGGCACATTTTCTGTAAACTCCATTTCCAATCGAATGTCTGTTGACGATGTTAAATGATCAGCTTGATGTGAACAATCTAGTACAATTATTGGACAGCAATCAGTAAAAGTTTTATAATCTACAACTGTACCATAATCAGTATGAAGTCCTAAATTATAATAGCTGGGCGCAAATTCAATAAACATTTTGTACAAAAGTTGTTTGTTTCCATTTATACGATCATACGGCAGATATTCACTATTCAGAAAAAGTTTAACATCATGCAATTTGCACATATCAAATTTCGACATTGACTTTCCCATTACATTTTTCCTGTTTGTCTGAAATGCTAATATTACAAATCGCGGTGTATCAGCTTTTGAAGCCGTCTTTATAGTCCAAATCGTGCTAACACTGTTCGGCAGCTGTGGATATTCGTGGATATCCCATTTTCTGAATGCAATTTTCAATGGCCTATCCTGATCAACAATTTTCAGAAATTTCAATCTTAAATGATCATCTACATGAATATAGGGCACTTTCCAAAGCAATTTTGTTATTTCCAATGACATTGATGTTGCTTGCGGCGACTGAATACAATTAATATCTGTTGCGGATCTCAGAAGCACAAGCTCTTGTCTCATATTCAAAATTACATGTTGAAAATCTTCGAAAAATGGCAGAAGTAATTTTAACGGCACGCAATAAGCAAAAGTATTATTAGTTAGTGTTGATGCAGTATCAGTGAAACCTGCTAAATCGTATGTATTTTTATCGTTTTGTTGTTTCACTAAATATGATTTAATAGTAGAAGTAATACCTACTAGTCGACTCTTTGCAACGACTGTACCTGCCAACTCAAATCGTATCTCATCAAACATATGTGCTACTGCATTTGAACTGAGCGTATATGCAGTCTCGACCGGCGGATCATCAGCTTTGTCTTTTGCCGGCGGTTTTGTACATGTAATTTTCCCCTCAACAATAAGAAAAGATTTTGCAACTAATGAAATAAGGTCATGAGACGATTTCGACAAACGTATTTCATCATTGTTATTAAATTTCAAATTACCATACGGCGCATGCGTATGATAATCAAATTTTGTTATATCTGAATAATAGTGTATGTCTTGTTCAACATTTAGTATGTCACTAATTGCTGCCGCGTGTTTTGACGACATATTTCCAATTCACTTTAAAACCAAGCTTTTCTAAAAACTTTGCTCGATTATGTGTTATCAGTTTCACGGACTGATAAGTACTAACCGGCTGCTGCATGCTAAAAGCAGACCTACCGCCGCCACCACTCCGCACCCTCCTCGCGCCTAGGTTGTTATACACAACAAAACCCATTCTGTAGCGCTTCTTGCTCTCTCGCTTGTGTTGTTTGCGTGACTAATGCTCACATCATTCTAACACGATCCATCACTGCCTCTCTCTCTCTATTCCTTCTTTCTAATGTGTACTCTTATTGTTATACTATCGCCGCGGAAATCAACTAGTTTACGATTCTGATCAACTACTTGAATTACAATAGATTGAATTCTGTGCGTGTTTAATGGAAAGTAAATAATTGGCGATGGTGATTCATTTATTAGAAAACCAGGTGCAACCTTTGGTAGGAATTCGAAAATTGTATGAACCTCTTGCCCATTTCGATAACTGCCGCATGCAATATTACAAGTAACCTGGAACGATGTTATATTTGTAATGGATACTAAACGTTTAGAATAATGCCATTTATTTGCTGTAAGAATTTCTCTATCAAAACCGAGTATATCGGCTAGTGATGTGTTCATTGTTAAATCAACATCTTTATCCGCTTTCAATTCACATAGCATTGTCGTATATTTCCTTGTATAATTAGATTTGAACTATCAACGTTCAATTTTCTCTTTATTTCATTTATTATACGATCAATTTCGTAGGAGCCTGTATCCAAATCAATCAAGCTATCACCATACTTAAAAGATGAGTTGACATTTTTAATTATATTCGGTACACTATTGTATGTCCATAAATTAATCAAACCAATTTCATATTGATAGCGTGCGTCTAGCTCTAGTACAGTGGGAAGTACTTCAATTAAACAACTGCTGCTGCTGCTGCTGCTACGGTCTTTAGATGATAATGTTATTACAACCATTGCGTTTTACCACCCCACCTTCTTTCATACACATCTACAAGTGAACTGTCTGCTATAACGCATCTGCAAGAAATAAAAGACAAAAATGACGCATACATTACTATTTAGTGTTTGTAATTGATCATAATTGAAATAAATTTCAACATTTGGTTGTTGTTTGAAATAGTTTATCAATTGTATGGGCGGCTGTAAATTACCAATTGGATCAAAATAATATACTTTTTGTGCATGTTTTTTGTAAGCCACCCAGTGTGTTCCACTGTTCATGATCGAGTCTAAATTTATGATCGATTTTTCATTTAAATTAATTCTTTTTGGCAATGTATCAATCATATAAATACCACGCAATTTAATATCTAAAATATCAGCCCAATCTTGTAGATCATAATTTGACAGTGGTCCTTGTATATTAATCTTCATTTTCTCACTTTCTTTGTCGCTCTCCTCTTCTTCTTCTTTGTTGTCCTTCTTCTTTGTGAAGGTGTTTCAATGATTCTACCGCCTTTATACAAGGGCGCATATGGTCTTAAATAAAAACCTTGACCGGCTATGTGCTTACTTAAATGTTTAATTGCTTTTTGCCGTAAATGTGCACTTCTTTGTTCTTGTAGTGATGAATTATTTTTCCAACCTTCTCTTCTCCGCCGCCGCCGCTGCCGCTGTACTCTACCCCCGCCAAAGGCAGCTTTAGCTTTGATCAAATTTGTAACTAAGTATGCGGCTGCTTTTTCAGTTAAACCTGTGTTTGGATTTTTAAAAACAGACCATGCTTTATCAGCCAAACGACGATCGGCCACATTTCGCGACGAATTATCACTATTCTGGGCATAGGCTATATCGTGCTCTTTACATGCTTCATCCAGACTATTTATTCCTTTGTCCCCCCTCCTTAATCTTTTATCTAATTTGGTGCCGGGTCCGCAAAAGCGGTAGGAGGGGATATGCAACTCCAGGGGTAATGTATCGACAATTTTATTAAGGGCGGTTGATGCAAATCCGCTAAGTTTCGATAAAATACCAGTACCAATTTTACGTCGCACTCGACGACGACGACAAGTCTTTTTTGCTACCATCCTTTCAATAGCAATGTTGAAACCTGACTAAATAGAAATTAGTTAATGCCTTTTAAGACCTGCTGTCGGCTCCGGCTCACTATCAAAAATATTACAAAGTTGTAATGTTGTTATTAGTAGAAAATTCGAAATACTATCACCAGACGATGGGTTTATGTTTATACAACTGTTCAATGCTGTATAATTGTTAAAAAAATTACAAATAACCTTACGTTGATCATTCATATAAGCATACCATTTGTCTAGTCCATCATCAAATAATTTCGATGTTTTATAATTCATTTGAGATTGAACACATAGTTTTATATAAGATAATATATGTGCTTTATTATAAGCTTTTACGCTTAAATTGGCAGTACTGCTGCTGCTGCTGCTGTCTTTTACAGTTTGGTTAATGATGAAAATTTAACACATTTTCAACTCTAATATTGTGCAATGTACAAGTACTCAGAGTATAGTATAAGAGTAATATCATACTAATTGTGTATATTATGAATGTAACAAATAGTATGATTATTTTCATTTCTTGTCCTATTGACTTGACTCCCATCGTGTCTGCCGGCAAACTAAGTTTGCAGTGACATGCAACTGAATGCATTCATGTATGACGCGCGTGTGCAGCTATGCATGACCAGTCATGTCTGAACATGTCCATGAGTCATTAACCTTTGACTATAAATAGTCATGCAGAACAATGATTGTACATCAGTTGTGCACAGTTGTTGATCACGCAAGGTAAGTTAAATGAAGTCCAATAATCGTCATATATATATATAATTTATTATATTTGAACAAGAAGAAAAGAAACCTAATCATTTAATTCAAATTGCCACAATTTGAAAAAAAAAAAAAAAAAAAAATTTAAAATTTTAAATAATTATTAATTTTAAAATGTTCCTCTGATCAGCTGAATCTACGGTCGCTGTCGCGACCGTCGATTCAGCCTTATATCAGAGGAACGACCTTCGCTGTGTACAACCTGCATTATTAAATTGTGGCAACCTGAATTAAATGATTGTACATTCGCACGCGTAATCTTAGCAGTAAATCTATGCGGCATGAATGTTTCAATTTCGGCATCTTCGTTGCCCCGACGTCCTACATTTGCTACCCTAATGATAATAGCATCCTTGTTGAAGGAGCGCACAACACGCGCACCTAAAACAGGATACTGATATGCATCGGATAAATGTTTTAACGCAATTGTACGACGTCGGGATGGGTCTGAAAATCTTATGAGCCCATCGAAATCGAATTCATGACGCATAGAGTTAGATGGTAAGATTGCGCGTGGACGAGTATAAGGATGAGCGGCAGCGGGGGGACAACCTTGTTGGTGTGATGTGAAGGCGGGGGGGATTGTGGTGGTGGCGGGTGGTATCCGTGATGTGAAGGCGGGTGAGATTCTTGTTGTGGGGGCGGGGGGTATCCGGACTTGTGATGTGACGGTGAAGGCGGGGGAGATTCTTGTTGTGGGGGGTATCCGTTGGTGTGATGCGAAGGCGGGGGGCATCGCAGCAGCAGCTCGGGTGGCGGGTGGTGGCGACGTGTATACCACAAGCTGCTGGCAATGCGGCGATGAAGGGGGAGGCTGATCGACGCTGGAAACCTGTTGCTGACCCGTTTGATGAAGTGGTTGCTGCCAGAGGTTTTGCTGTTTGAGTTGTCTTTCAGCTCTGGTCAACAATTCCAATATGGAGTCCTCTTCGTCAAACAGGTGGTCGACAGGTGCGTCGTCGCTTCGCAATATTTCAGCCTCCAGCATAGCCATTGCCCCGTCCTCGGTCCACAACTCGTTAGTGTAAATGACCTGTAAATCAAGCAAAAATATATTATTTTTTTTTTTTTTCAGTTGGCGATTGAAAATGTTGCCGCGAGCAAGAAAGCGTTGCATTCATTGTTCCAACAACAACAGTGACGTCATCAACAGTGACGATAGTGATGAGAAGAAAGCGGTAAATTACTTTAAAGAAATCGATAGGCTTGACTCATTTTTTAAGGTAATAAAACTATTTGGCCGCATCATATCCAAAACCGAATCATTTAGCAGAGGCCGGCTTCTACTTTTTAAAGTTTTCGATAGAACAAAATGTGTTTTTTGCAATGTAGTTTTGGAAAATTGGGAAGTGAGTGATTATGCTATTTTTGAACATAAAAAATGGTCACCGAAGTGCGGCTTCATAAACAATTATCTTGTTG
>NW_024090917.1:0-25349 GCF_014356525.2 Nilaparvata lugens
AATACAGTTTAATACAGCTAAGTTGGTTGATTATGGTTACTGATGAATGAATTCGCAACTGATAAGTTCAAGTAGAGAGACAAGTACTAAATACTTTAGTAGACTTTAAGAGGTGCAATACCGATTTTATTACTGATGTTATTAATGATGAGTTATTATTAGAAAGATTATTACGTATTAATTGAAAGAATAAATTAATAAAGTAAGTTAGTAGGTTATGGACAAGATCTACGATGAAAAAAGATTTATAAAGGCATAAACAAGAAACGGTTTATCTTATCTGCGCTCCTCGAAACACGACCGTCCGCTACCACTGCTCCGACTCGACTCCTGTCGGTGATAGTACTGTTGTAGTTTAAAGAAAGAAACCTGTGCCTTTGTTATTCTGAGTAGAACCGGGCGCAGTTAATTGTTACAAATAATTGAAAATTATATTATGATCAAGTGTTTACTTACATGATGAAGCTATAATGGCTGTCACAAATATCAGCTTGATGTGAACAGCTCAGATTGTGAGCTAAGTGGCCGTTCTCCAGGTTTCACTAAATCTCTCCCAAGTTCTTATCACGGGATATCAGTAGGTGCATTACCTCTCCAGATATAGCTGCGCTTATTCGTAATCATCTGAAACCATTTCTTCAATTATTTTTGGATTCAATCTGTAATAATAAATTTATGATTAATATTATAATCCCTGCATTCAATATTTAAAAAATATATATATTATTATCCTATTATTTGCTGCCAGCAGTAGGAACATGCTCAAATGCAAATGATAGGCTGTCAATGTATGATCTTCTTCACATTTCACGATTCAAGTTTACATTTTTGAGCTAGAAAAAACATCAACTTCTCTATATATATCTTTTAGAATGCTCTTAAAAAAACATTAAATATCAATATTAAACTTGAGAAAATAAAATATTGAATTATTCTGATGTTGCCTACAAAATATTTTATGAGTTGATAAGCATAATAGCTAGACGTGTTAAAATTGTTATTGTTAATCTATCAAAGATAAAATTATGGTAGTTTTAGTCTTATCTAAGTGAAAATTGGTACAAAATTATAATAAATAAACGTAGGCCCAAGTAGACGAAGTACACCTAATATGAATGTGATGTTTTTGTACCTGACAAATGCTTTGTGCTTAGGCAATAAGTTAGTTTATGCTAGTCGGTATTCATAAATATATTTAGTGGTGTCACCTGAACAAGACGTCAACAGTTTAGTGGGAGTGGCAGGTGTTTGTTTGATAAGAATGATAACTTAAGGTTGTGCATCAAAAGCTTTTCAAAACTTTTTATGGTAACATTTTTCAAATGAGTCTATTCCGATTTGTATACCATCGGTCTCACTAAATGAAGCACATCACAAGGGAAAACTCAATTCATAATTTTTACTTTTTGCTATATATAGTTTAAATCTTGGGAGAGATCCGATCCATTGCTGAATTGGGAGCAAATAAATCCATGAAACTGAGGATTCATTATTCAAGATATTGCTCATTGTAGACCACTATTTCAACCTTTGTAGCCTTATTTTGACTCTGCCTGCAATGTTTATCCTGGAATCAGCCTTAATGGTGGAAAGGAAACCAGAAATGTTCACAATAAATGAAGAAACTCATCACTATAAAAAGATCTACAAGCAAAAATGATGCATGTAATGGAAGTGACTTCAACGTTGGCCAGGAATGGGCCTGAATTATTGAGCAAAAGAATATTGAACAAGGTTGCAGCTACTGTACGAAGCATAGAAAGAGGACAAGTTGAAGAAGACCCTGAAAAGTGACCGGGTAGACAGACCCACCACTCTGTCGACGAGAGTTACTCTGCACAGACAGGCTTAGACGCTTCACACACATTCCGTTTCATTCGGTTCGGTGAGGCTTTCATACAAGTCAGGTTTTGATTCGTACGCTTCTAATTAGGTATTTTCTTCTCAAACACAGCTGTGTTTAGATTTTCACAGTTCATGCTGGTATATTTAAATATAACAGCTGGCGTTAAATTGTAAGTTGTTATTTCTTGAAAAACAAAACTTTAGGGCCAGTTTCCGAGCTCGGGATTTAGCCAAGTTCTAGACGTTAACTGGCTTTAAACTCTGGAGTCAGATTCAAAATCAGATGGAGTCAATAGGCTTTCTGAGTCAGAGCGTTAACGTAGTCGAGGACTCAAATAGACCCTGGAGTTAAGAGATCACGTTAGACTCTGGAGTTTATAATTTCGCTTTCTGAGTGAAGGGCTTATAAGTCCAGGACTTGAATTGGATTCTCGCCTCTTTCCGAGTCAAGGATTTATCAAAAATCGTCCAGGACTTAAAACAGCGTGATTTTAAACCCTCGACTGGGGTAGGGTTTAAATTCAAGTTCTAGACTTAGGGGCGGTTTCCGAGCTCGGGATCTATAAGTTCTGGACTTACAGAGTCCAGGACTAAAATAAGCTCTCGGGTCTTAATTGACTTTCTGAGTCACGATTTTATCTTCTAAACTCCGGAGTCTATAAAGTTCTCGACTTATTTGAGTCCAGGACTTTAACACAGTAAACATGAGGAAAATTCACAATATTTTGCTGTTGTATTGTTGGTATTATAGCAAAACGGAAACAGCTGATTGCAGCGGGACAATTCAAATGAGCATGCTCTCCAAACTATTTTTTAAAAATACTTTTCGATTTCTTTGTAGGCCTATTCCAAGCAAAACCTTTGAAAGGTAAATGAATGAACATTTAATTTCACGTTATGCTATTATTGATCATTGATCCTAACCAGTGATTATGAATAAAAATTTCATTAGGCTACTGAGTTTGAAAGCATATTTGTTTAAAAAAAAAAAAACTGTATTCCATGACATTTATTTGGCTTTTTATCTACTCCAAAACAATAACTGAATTGTGTTTGTTCAGTTAAGTCTAGAACTTGAATTTAAACCCTACCCCAGTTGAGGGTTTAAAATCACGCTGTTTCAAGTCCTGGACTTGACGATTTTTGGTAAATCCTTGACTCGGAAAGAGGCGAGAATCTAATTTAAGTCCTGGACTTAAAAGCCCTTCACTCAGAAAGTGAAATTATAAACTCCAGGGTCTAACGTGATCTCTAAACTCCAGAGTCTATTTAAGTACTCGACTACGTCAACGCTCTGACTCGGAAAGCCAATTTTCTGACTCCAGAGTTTAAAGTCAGTTAAAGTCTAGAACTCAGATAAATCCCGAGCTCAGAAACCGACCCTAAAAGTTAATTAAAAATTGTGAATTATTTGAATAGTTTCTTTTTGATTATGTTAATTTTGGATGTTTAGAGAGATTATTTTTTAAATTGAAAATTTGTTCCTTGTTTTGACACATGGTATATAAACTTCATCTCTTCTCTCCATTGATGATATCATGTAATATTCGTGGAAAAAAAATCTCCCTGAGATTTAATTACATCTTTCATATTTTTTGGCAAACTATTCATTGTAAAAAAAATGTTCCTGTGAACTAACAGAATTGAATTGACCATATGATTTTGACTTGGAAAATTTTGAAACAGATAATAAAGATATCAGGTTAAAATAAAAACAAAAACGGCCAGCGTGTGCAGACTTTGTTTTTTCCTGTTTCCCTAGCAACAAATTCGAATATGATAAAACCTATTCGTGTCAAGGGGGCGTTCGGTGCTATGCGGTTACTATTCGGTACCAAATTCAAACCGAATCATCGTTTCACACTTATCGGAATTTGCCAAAAACGAAACGAACCGAAAGTGTGTGAAAGTAGCCTCTCGCTAGCAACGAATTGAAACCTGATGGAATTTATTAGAGTCAAGTGGGCGTTCGGTTCTATGCGGTTTCTATTCGGTACCGAATTCAAACCGAATTACCGTTTCACACTTATCGGAATTTGCCGAAAACGAAACGAACCGAATGAGAGTGAAACTAGCCTGACAACCACGATGCAGCAGCGTTTCCAGAGGGATGAAAACAATTATAAAGTGATTAAGGAAGTATTGCCTGTCTCATTACAAATTTGATTTCTCAGAATATCAATTCTAAGTAAATTAAATCGATTTTTTTTATTGCTATATTCAAGTTGTTTTTGATAGTATCCAAATCGGAACAAAAATGTCACTTGTAAAAAGTTTTCCAAGTGGGTGGTGCACAGTATTTATAAATAAGGTAAAACTTTTGGCTTGGACACACACACAGCGATCTGCGGACAGGAATCAGAGAGGTCTTAGCAGGTTATAGACATGAATATCTAAAATATAGATGAAGGCCACTCTGACCGCTTCCCGCAGATTGTTCTCTGTGTGTCCCAGCCCATACTGATTTGGAGCAAAAGCAAAAATACCATTTCATGGTGAATTGTTTACTTACTTAGTCAAAAATAATTATTGCAACAACCGTATCAGTTACTGAATCACATCTTGAACGTTTCATTAGGATGCAGTTGATCAGTTTGGCACTGTAAAATATAAATAATGAGTTCAAGTTAATTTATAAGGAAAACTTTTGTATAATATTGAATTTAACATTAGCATGAAAAAAGTTGGCGATCAAATGAAAACTACTCATTCAAAGAGGGTAAATAAATACAGCGATACTTAAGTACAGCTGATTTTACGAGTCACACTGGCAAACAAGGAATCTTCCTTCTGCAGGTATTTTCGCCTCACCTACTGTACTCATGCATGTGAGCATAAATTAAGTCTTAATTTATTAATACTATTATCATAAATAAGGATATCATTTTGTTATAATTTCTAATTAAATAGATTAACATTTCCTTAATTTTTATGTTTGTATCTTGTTTTTGGCAAATAAATTCATTCATTCAAGTAGGCTTATATTTAGGTCAATGCTATAATGCCAGTAGAAAAGATAGGACAACTGCGTTGCCGATTTCCTGTATTGCCACTGGCTCCTATAATAGAGAATAGCTGATTCTGAATAACATATCTGATGTAACCCAATATTAAATGTGCATTCTATTTAATAATAATAATAAAATAAATTTTATTCGGCAAGAAAAATATTATTCAATTAGTAATTCATACATTTTCATGATTTAAATTAAATCTTTTTGTAAGGTCTAATTAATTATATTTTTACATTGTAAAAAAACAATCATGTGAAGCAACATGAGGATAGAGCTAAACTTATTTCAATTTGATTTGTCTAATGATAGACAAGAATAGCAACACCAATGTTAATCAAATGCTGCCATTAGGTGGACCTCATAGTACCAGAGTTATTATATTTATATTGAGTTACCATAAAGCAAAAATACCATAGGAATATCAGCGGCTTGAGTTAACAGTGAAATTTACAACATAAGAGCCCTATACTAAACCATTAAATTGAACACCATGAGATGTTTTTTATGCTATTGTTTCTCTATGATGCTACAAATTACAGTAGTCTGAGTACCGTAGCCTATATAAATTATCTTCAAACAACCAATCCAATCAGCTCTAGGGCTTCAGTGAGTCTGGTTGAATTTCATTCAGTTTATAATTTGGTTAATGGAAAACTTTTTATAAAATACTGAAAAACTTTATTTTATAAAACAATCCACATTTGGCTAAACCACTCTAAGCTTAATCTTGAATCATTTCTCTAAATGGATTTTCCAAACAAGTAGCCTGACTGCAGTAGGCCCTCTTGTAAATCACTTATGTTAGCAAATCCTTTTTTATTTAATTTATTGAATAAATGATGCAGTAACCTAACTACAGTAGGCTATTTAAAAGAAGATGAAATTCATAAATATCTCACAATAGGGAATAAGGTCTAAATATATTTAGCCTATTCAGTACCCCTACTTCTAATATTATTCAAGTATTCTAATGATAGAACAAAGAAATTAATAAAAGTTGCTAGCCTATTATTAATAAATTAAATTTGCTATTTTAAAATAATATTTTCAACTTAAGTAACTTAGTCCACATTAAACTTACCTCAGGATGAGAATTATTGAGAAACCAAATTCTGACACAATGTAATAGATATCACTAAGCAAAAAGTATATTTTTGTATTATCCCAATTCTAATTATAATTACATTTGAATACATTACATGAAAAAAGATTAGCCTGTAAAACAATACTCTATAAGAAGCTGTTTCTGTTGCAAAATGCAAATGTACGTTACACACCTTAATTATTATTATGCATAACATAACCTATAAACTTAATGCCATTATATTGAAGACATATTACATTTTCTAAAAAATAATAGATATGTACGTATTATTATTTTATTATAAAATATTATATTATCTGGAAAATATGAAACTACTTCTACTTATTTTTTGGTACAATCACAAATCATATGAATAGTCTATAATTGAAAAAGAACGACAAACCAGGTCCAAAAGTACATATCATTCTAGAAAATAAGTCAGACTTGAACCATTTCTCAATGACAAACACATTACAAGTATTCCCACTTTGGCACCGATATTTTGAGTTCCAGATATTTCCAATTCCGCCATCTGCCAAACAAGTAATTTGAGTTCCAGATACTCCCAATTCCGCCTAGCAACATATTTCGAGCTCCAGATATTTCCAATTCCGCTGTTTGACAAATATTCGGAGTTCCACCCAGCAACAGTTTTCAAGCATAGGACATTTAACATTGATATTTTGAGTTCCAGATATTCCCAATTCCGCGGCCCCATTTCAACAGCCCTATCCTATAAGGATGAAAGCCGCGCATTGACAAACGCACATATTGGTGCAAGGCAAGCATTGGAATAGAATAGAATAGAATAGAATAGAATAGAATCTTTATTGCAGCAATATCTGAGGTCATCAGATACAATACAAGTGTCAAATATATACAACATAATACAAAATAAAAATATATTACATCAGTAAACAATTACACTATCAGTACCCTATGATAATATGTCACCTGATTTTCAACTTATAACCGAATATTCCTAGCTAATGTATGAAAATCTTCAATCTTGTTTAAAGGGTTAGCTGCTAAGAAACGTTTAATATGAATTTTAAAAGTTCCATTCTCCATATTTCTAAGATCTTCAGGAAGTGAATTAAACAATTCTATTGATAAAAATAGAAATGTTTTTTGTGTACTAGAATAGGTATACCGATAAGTAGTCAAATTACCCCTATTTCTAGTGTTATGGCTATGAACTACCCCCTGCTCCACAAACTTCTCCAATTCTCCTTCACATAAATAAGGCTCTGTTGAACAAATATTGAAGGTAGAGTCAATATTCCCAGAATTTTAAAATGCTCATCACACTGTGCTCGCTTAGAAAGCCCACAAATCAGTCTGATAGCCTTTCTCTGTATTCTAAAAAGTCTACCACTGTAAGCTCTGGAACCCAAAGTATGGTGCCATATGACAGATGAGAATTGATGTGAGCATAATAAATCACCTTTAAAACATCCAAACTGACATATGACCTCAGTTTTCTTATTAAGAAGACTCCCTCATTCAGCTTGCTAGCAACAATGTCAATATGCTGGGACCAACTAAGGCATGTGTCAAGTGTGAAGCCCAGAAACTTTGCCTCTTTCTCCTCATTCATAGTCAGTCTTCTATTATAACTGATAGTCAAGTTCTGAACTTTATCAGAGTTTACACATAATAAATTTGAATTACATCAGCTCTCGATCGAATCAGCCAAGTCCTGGGAAGCTTGACTCAATGAAACTACTGTGGGAAAGCTCAGAAAAACACACAGATCATCCGCAAACAAATAGCTTTTGGCTGGAGGGTTTACAATTGTTGTTAGATCATTTATATAGACGATTAACAAAATAGGCCCTAAAATAGAACCCTGAGGCACGCCATGGGAGACAGGTAGATACTGTGACTCAGATTCCTCAAAAACAACCTTCTGGAATCGATCCCCCAAATAAGATTCTACCAGTCTCAAAGATCTTTCCTGGAAGCCATAAAATGCAAGCTTATCTAGCAACAATTTGTGTGATACAGTGTCAAATGCTTTTGACAGGTCAAACAATTTAGTCTGAGTAAATTTCTTGTTTTCCAAAGAATTCAGACAATCCCTGTATAGATCAATTGCAGCTCTAACCGTAATTCTCCAAGTCCTATAACCAAACTGAGAATTGTTGAAAAGATTGATTGTTTCTTTCAAAGTAATCCACAATTTGATCATTTAGAGCCTTTTCAAGTACTTTTGAAACAGTAGTGGCTATGTTAATAGGCCTAAAGTTATTATAATCTGATCTACAGCCTTTTTTATATATTGGCAGAACTTTGTTCATCTTCAAGCTTTGTGGAAAAACACCTTCAAGGATTGAACTATTAACTAAGTGTGTAAGAGGATCTATAATATAATCAAGGCTGAGTTTAAGCATCCTAGGACTAATGTCATAGACATCTGCACTATTACTCCCCTTCATTTTCTTGAGTATATTAATTATGTTATCTGTTTCAACTGATTCAAATTCAAATCTGGACATGGGCGCACAGTAACCAGCTCTCAAAAAGTCCATTGCACTATGACTGCAACTTTTACTTTCAACTTCAGCTACAATTTTATCTATGTTTTCTCTAAAGAATTTGTTGAACTGATTCGAGTTTAGTGAGCCTTTTTTAATCATTGACTTGGATTTACACAGTTTTTTTATTATACCCCAAATTGCCTTGCTCTTGTTTTTGGATTCAATAATTTTTTTGTCATTTTGTGTCTTCCTTAGAGTCACTAACATGTCTTTGAATTCCTTTTTTCTAATTTTATACAGAATCTTTATTCATTATCACCAGTATTAAGATAAACATCATAGAGCAGATCACACATATTCTTGATATTCATTAATTCAACACTGTAGATTTTGCCTGGCTTAGGAGCTGTTGTCTTTAATTTTACAGTCTTCAATGGAAATGACAAATCCACAATATTCTTGAGTGTATTCAGGAAAAAGGAGGTTTTTAGTTCTAGATTGCCATCTCTATATAGGTCCGTCCAATTTATTTTATGTAGCAAATTTGAAAATGTATAATACTTCACTGTTGATGTGTCGAATAGTTTTGGTTTCTGTGCAATTGCTTCCTGAATGTTTTGAAAATAATCTTGTTTTAAATGTGAGAGCCCAATGATCTGAGTACCATGTCTTTTCAACCCCACATGTAAAAGAACCTTCACTGATGGTAGTGATGATATTGTCAATACAGGTTCCCCCATTAGATGAATTAGGTCTGGTAATATTGTTATAACTCATCATCAATCCAAAAGAAACAAATAAGTCCTTCAATTCCTTAATATTATTGTCATTGCTCATAAAATCATAATTGAAATCAGCACATAAAATTATGTTATTGGCATATTTCGAGACATGTTCTAATATACAACTTAGTCTATCCAGGAATATGTTAAAATTATTGTTTTCAGAGTTTGGTCTATATAAAGCTGAAACTATTGTATTTGAATGCACTAAATGGATAGCTGTCGCCTCTAAACACATCTCTATTGACATCTGATTTATGCTTCAAGCCTTTCAAAATCTAGTCCATTTTTCACATAGATCAGGCACCTACCATGTTTCCTGGTGACCCTACAATAAGATTCCCAATTGAAAAGCCATTAATTCCATACAAGTCAACCTCTCTGACTCCAACCATGTTTCAACTATACAAGCAATGTCCACATTCAAGTCTTTAAGTTGATATTCAACAGAGTCAAGCTTATTTCTGATGCTTTGAACGTTCCAATGGAAAATAATAGTATTAAAATTGTCGTAGTTCTGATCATTATTATATTTAACTTGATTACCTGAGTCCAATATACTCTATACATGTATTTCTTTGTGCTTTGCTTCTTCTAAAAAAGACCTGGGCTTCGTAATGACTGGTATCTGTAAGACTGGATTTGAATTCAATCTCATCTCACAAACTCCAGCTGTGATCAAACCTGACAAATTATTACAACTCTCAACACCAACAAATGAACAGTCATTGCTTGAAGAAGAAGCTGATTTGATTGACAAGACTGGGGCCACGTCATACGTCTGAATAGATCCTGATAGTAAATCCAATAACTCATTTGCAAGTCTTATTTTCCCATGCCTATTAAGATGCAGCCCATGCCGAGTGTGAAATCTCGCCTGGTAGCTCCATATGCTTAGCATACTCAGAGAAAACTCTTGGGAAATTGAACAAACAGCTTCATTAAAAGACTATACACTTGTTCATATGCGACCCCACTGCAAGATCATACCTGTATGGTATTGTCGATAGAATCAACCCTAACCTATTGTTCCTCAGAGTACTAACTACTTTACGGAGCTTCATTATACAATTATAAATGTCTATCTCCGTAGAGGTGTCATTAAAGCTATTTGTTTAGCTTTATTGTTTCATTCATTAAAGCTATTTTGTTTAAGAAGAACAGTATCATCTTGTTTCATTGTACCAAGCTCAAATGATGACAAAATACCATCCATGATATAATTAATCGGTGCGCTAGTAGAAATTAATGACTTGAACTTGAGGTTAGAGGCTGACTTCCTATCCATCAACACCCTTATGCCTTTCACATGGCTGTCACCCCACAGCCAAACACTTGAAGAGTCTTCAACAAGAATGTCATTATCAGGAGAAACATTTTCAATCTGATAATTATTTCTATAAGTTCCTACTCCATTAAAAACTGAGCTCATCAAGGAACATGCATTAAGAAAACTGTTCAGTACTGACTTGGCCTTCCCAACATTAGTCTTCATATCTAATATCAAACACCTATTTTTCTCCAAATCAGACTGTAAATCAGAAATCCTATTGAGAAAGAGCCTTTTCTCCGAACATGTACCCTCCTCCTGCACTACATCAACAGAACAACAATCCGTACCGAGGCATTGTGCGTCGCACACATGCTTCGGCATTGAAAAAAATATCTCACATGACACATCGTTTGGGGCAATTCAGTCCACATGGTTCTTTTACTTTCCTTGCCCTACTACCATAGGTGAGGAAAGTATTGCTTTCCACAAAAAATTAATGTACCCCAATTTCTAGTTTTCTATACGTTTCAAGGTCCCCTGAGTCCAAAAACATGATTTTTGGGTGTTGGTCTGTGTGTGTGTGTATTTGTGTATGTGTGTGAACACGATAACTCCATTCCTAATTAACCTATTGACTTGAAATTTTAAACTTAAGGTCCTTATATCATGAGGGCCAGACAATAAGAAATTCAATTCAAGATGGTGGAAAAAATGGCGGATAATTACTAAAAAACCATGTTTTACACAGTTTTCTCGAAAACGGCTCTAACAATTCTCTTCAAATTTATACCATGGATAGCTATTTACAAGCCTTATCAACTGACATGAGTCTCATTTTTGGGAAAACTGCAGGAGCTCTGTAATATTCTTGAGAAAAATAGTGGATGATTACTAAAAAACCATGTTTTTCACGATTTTCTCGAAAACGGCTCCAACGATTTTCTTCAAATTTATACGCCCTATCAACTGACATGAGTCTCATTTCTGGGAAAATTGCAGGAGCTCCGTAATAATTTTGAGAATGGCGGATAATTACTAAAAAACCATGTTTTTCACGGTATTCTCGAAAATGGCTTCACTGATCTATTTCAAATTCATACCCTGTATTTATCAGCTCTATCAAGTGACATGAGTCTTTTTCCTTGAAAACTAATGAGGTGCACCTCCTTGGGGTCATCCTTGAGAAATGAAATTTGTAAACTCCTTCTTGTGCATGAGGTAGGTAGGTAGAGCAGTTTATAAAAAGAACACATAGTCGAGATATTTCCTGTAGATAGTATTATTCAGACGGTGGTGATATTTCAGCTGTTTTGTCGACTTTAAAAAAATGACGGCTGAAAAAATCATCAAATTCCACAATTTACACAAAGGAAAAAGTACTCTGAAAACAATTATATACACACATATTATACAGAGTCTGATCGTAGTTTCAAATTGAGCAAGGAAAGTTGTGTGAGTTTACCACACCAGATTTTTTAGTGAAGCTATTGACCTGGTAGACTCATACTGTGCCATTCTTATACTCTCACCCAGCCAAAACGTAATATAGATACGACAGTAATTGGCTTGAGTTGACAAAAACGGCTTTAAAATTAGAACATGAACACCCTATACCATGAGCATGAGATATCTTCTTATGCTATCTTTTCTCTATGATAATAATCTTACAGCTCTTCAACTGTTGAGTCATTTGAATATCACTTTCATGTTTTCATAATTACAATGAAATTTTTGTCATTATTAATACTACATTGTTGAAAGACGATCTGGCAACAGAGCAAAGCAAGATAGAGATAGTGCTATCTGCTTTGTTGAATGATTGGCAAGGATAGCAATACCATTGCTAATCAAACACTGTCATTATAATGTGGACCTCACTATAGTGCTACCTTTCTCCACGACTTTGCAGATTTGTCATTGAGAATGGGGAGGCTGGTTCCTTTATGCCGGTGAATCACAGTATTTCCTGAGCCTGTAGTGTTGAGGATAAAATTGGATTATTCAACCCTTGAAATCAAACATCTCTCAAGTGAACTTAAATTAAATGATAGAAATAAACCTACCTATTTGGTTTGATAAGAATGTCTTTGATTTATTATTTTAAGTTTGCTGTTCCTGAACCTATTCTGTCCAGTTCAAACTCAGTTTATTATCAATTATTCTAAGGTCTATCTTTTTCAACAAAAAGACTTTTGAATCCAGGTGCAAAGAGCATGACAGGGTTTGTAACAATGATTATTGGACAGAAATCCAAATAGCTTAGTGCTTAGTAAACAGCTTATCAGAGTATGGTGTGTGCAATGCGCAAAAGAGATAGAATGGCCCACAAACTGAAAAAGCAGCCTTTCAATACAGTTCTGAAAAATCATTATAAGAATTACAGAAACACCTTTAATAACATTGTTAGAAATGCAAAAATTGAATATTTTAATAATAGTTTGAATTGAACAAGGTAATAAAAAAAGACATGGGAAAATATTAGAGAAATTTTAGAAATAGAAAAAAACTCAAATATAGAACCAAAAATAGATGCTGAAATATTTAATGATTATTTTGTAAATGTTGGGAAAAAATATGCAGAAGCACTAGATAACAATAGAAATACATCTCCCCTACGATCATTATCCATACCTCCTGTAAATAGTCTCTATCTACATCCCACAAATGCTGTTGAAATTTCACTCATGATAAATTCCCAAAAAAATGATGCTTCACCTGGAGAGGATAAATTCACTGGTCGCTGCCTGAAACAGATCTCCCCTTATATTGCTGGCCCACTTGAAATAATAATAAATAGATGCTTTAGTGAGTGTTACTTTCCAAAACGTTTTAAAATAGCCAAAATGATATTAATCCATAAACAGGCGATAAGACCAATCCAGCAAATTATAGAACAATTAGTCTACTTAGCAATTTTGCTAAAATAATAGGAAGACTGATCAAAAAGAGATTGGTTGACTTCCTAAATAAAAATAATTTAATTGCAAAAAATCAGTATGGTTTCCAGTCTGGTAAATCAACCAAATGCTGTTATGGTATTGATTGATTCAGTTAACAGGAATTTCAATAAGAACATTCAAACACTGGCTGTTTTCCTAGACTTGACCAAAGCTTTTGATACCATACCTCATTCGACATTGATAGATAAGCTCAATGGATGTGGTATCCGTGGAGTGGCAAAAAAGTTCATTACCAGCTATCTGCAGGATAGATCACGAACTATGACCTTTAACAATAAAACTAATACAAGAATTCTAACAAGTTTTGGTCTTCCTCAAGGAACGGTCTTATCGCCAATATTATTCTTGATTTATTTGAATGATCTTCTCAAATTAAATATCCCGAATTCCACCAAGATATCTTTTGCTGATGATACAGTATTGTTATTACTGGATCATCATGGAGAGAGGCATATGAAAATGCAAATGAAGGATTAAGCATTGCTAAGCAATGGTTTGATGAGCAAACTCTCACATTAAATTCAAATAAGACAAAATTTATTGCTTTTACTCCAACAAAAACTGGTGAACCACCTTGACAGAATCCAAAGTCAGGGCAGTGGACTGTGAATGATAGTTGGTATTAATACCTACAAATAAATCTTTGAATTCTGTGCATAAAAATACTGATAGCTTGAAGTGTGGTAAGTACGCCAATAAAAGACAAAATGAGTCAACAAGATGAGATTTAATAATAATAAAATAATAGGCAGATGGCCACATACAAAAACAAGTGTAAGTAGATTGAATCGAAAAATCTTGGGACAATTACAACATGTAATAAAAAACGTTAGAGAAATACAAAATTTAAATGAAATTAGGTCAATGACATTAATGACCATTGAAGCCTGACAATAATCGAAAAGGTATTATTAATGATACCTGAATTGTGAATATAAATTGAGTGCTATAATGAAATTGAGTGCAAAATTCAATCTTAATGATTTACAAAAGGAATTGTAATAAATGACAATAAGCTGTAGATAGTGCTCAATAAATAGAATACATTAATATAGGTGGCATAGGCCTTCAGTGAATTAAATGTCAAGCTAGACATTAATTGAACAACTCAAATATGTGAATGTGCTTACAAGCCAAGCGTAGCTATCAATACAGTGAAATAATTACTAATATAGAATACGTTAATATAGGCGGCATAGGCCTTCAGTGAATTAAATGTCAAGTTAGACATTAATAGAACAACTCAAATATGAGAACACGCTTGCAAGCCAAGGGTAGCTATCAAATACAGGCGACATAGGCCTTCAATGAATTAAATGTCAAGTTAGACATTAATAGAACAACTCAAATATGAGAACACGCTTGCAAGACAAGGGTAGCTATCAATACAGGCGACATAGGCCTTCAATGAATTAAATGTCAATTAGACATTAATAGAACAACTCAATATGCACACGCTTGCAAGCCAAGGATAGCTATCAAATACAATGTAAAGATTGTCCAAGTTAAATACAGGCGACATGGCCTTCAGTGAATTGAATGTCAAGATAGACATCAATAGAACATTAATAGGCGTCAGTGGCCTTAAAATGACACTTAAGAGCTAAGGGTAGCTATTAACAAATTGAATGTCTTGGTCGACATTAGTACGCTTGTAAAGCCAAGGGTAGCTATCACATACAAATTGAATGTCTTGGTCGACATTAGTACGCTTGTAAAGCCAAGGGTAGCTATCACATACAAAATTGAATGTCTTGGTCGACATTAATACGCTTGTAAAGCCAAGGGTGGCTATCAACAAAATTGAATGTCTTGGTTGACATTAATACGCTTGTAAAACCAAGGGTAGCTATCAACAAAATTGAATGAAGTACATATTATAACCTTGACATTATGTAGGACAGTGCTCTTAATGAGACATGCACTGTAACATATTGAATTCATGAAGATAGGCTCGATTGCCAAAGGTATGGACAGTTAAATGTTTTTAATTGCCAAAAAGGTTGAATGATAGCTACAAAATTATATGAATGCACATAAAACTGTTTGAATTAGAAATAGAGAGCGTGGTCCATTACCAAAACGCTGTAGCATTTTATGAACAATTATGTAATACATGTGTAAATGAAAGTTGATTAAAACGATTTACGTAACCTGAATGAAATTTTGAAGAAGTGATGCAGCCAGGCAATGAATCCACGGTACCCAAAGAACAGGACATCAGCAAGCGACGATGTGATCTGGCCATGCGAAGACAAGAATGGAAGCGTCCAAAAGTAGGCGAATCCCCCAGTGTAAATGTGAGCAGGAACATGTAGAATTCCAAACGAATAATCCGAATTTCAAGTTGTGGAATTTTTAGATTGATTTCCAAACGGTAGAGATGATGAAATTGAAAGCTTGAGTTTCAAGAGGTGAAGCCAATTGTTAGAAGAATGGCAATAGATGCCACCACGAGTTTGTGATCTTGACAAAGTTTATCAGCATAAATAAGTGAAGAAATCGATGAATAATTAAATCACAATTGAAGAATAGAATAAACGAATTAATTTGAAAGAATAATTCACTTTTAAAAATGTCTGTAAACTAGATGAATTTGGATGAAAAAGTTTAGACCGGGAGCGAAAGTGCACTCACCGACTAGGAACCATTGAAAGACAAGAAGCTAGCTAGACGCGCTAGCAACAAAAAAAGGAAGGCGGAAATGTCAGCCACGTACGAAAAACGTTCACAAACGTTTGGTGAAAAAGAAGCAAATATCTAGAAAGTAAGATGCCTAAAGACAAAATAAATTCCAAAAAATCGAATAGTACAAATATTAAAATTGAAACGACAAATAACACGACGAATAATATAGAAAACCAACTTGATTATGGCAGTGCCGAAGAACCGTGACTGTGACGTCACCGGACAGCGCAGATGAACAAAATGATGACATGATGTCTACGTAGTAACGGAACGAGTAACAAGTGGAACCGTTCCAATAAATGCTTTGTCAGATTTTACATAAACTGGGCCCCTTGTGTCATACGGGGGTATGGCACAATAAGAAAAAGTAAGAAATATGTAAAATCTGGCAAGGCAATTGGAAATTGAAAACTGGGCCCCATGTGAGAACCAGGGGAAAAAACAATGAAACCTGAAAATACGAAATGAACCATAAGAGCAAGGGGATTAACTAGAATCCTCATCAATGGGAAGAGGTGCTAAACTCGAAATAGCTCTCTTTAAAGTGCCGGAGGGAGTGAGAACAGTGACAACTCGAACCTTGTCGTCCTTACCGGGATGAACTTCAGTAATGCGCGCCAGTTTCCAAGTGGACTGCACGGAACCAGGATCCTTCAAGATGACAACCGTGCCGACCTTCAAATTTTCACAATTGTTTAGCCATTTGCCTTTTTTCTGAAGAGTGGTTAAATATTCACTAGACCACCTATCCCAAAGCTCCTGGATAGAAACAGCAAGTTGATACCAACGTGAACGATGATCAATGTGTTTGGTGTTAGGCGGTAAGAAGGGTAATGATGTAAGTGGACGTCCAATCAAAAAATGACCTGGAGACAAGTAGGCAAGATCATGTGGATCTTCCGACAAGGGAACAAGAGGGCGCGAATTCAAGATGGCTCCAACCTGAGCAGCAAGAGTACAGGTTTCTTCAAAGTTAAATACCTTGTTGAATGTAACTACACGGAATATGCGTTTGAAGTTTTTTACCGCATTCTCCCAGAGTCCACCGAAGTGCGGAGCCCGAGGGGGAATGAAGTGCCATTGGATGTTGAGTACAGACATAGTGTCATGAATATCTGATTTGAGATGATCAGAGGACAAAAATTCGTGGAGCTCACGTAGCTCATTGTTGGCACCAACGAAAGTTGTGGCGTTGTCCGAAAAAATGGAATGCGGAATGCCACGACAAGCAGAAAACCGAATCAGAGCGGCAATAAATGCCTTGGAAGTAAGTTCCGAGACAGTTTCAATATGAACGGCACGATTACCATACACACAAACAGCGACAAGTATGCTTTAGAAAAAGTACGAGATTTGGGGCCGCCTACACGGATGGAAATAGGACCGGCGTAATCCAAACCACAATTATAAAAGGGAAAATTAGCCTGAACGCGGGCCGCTGGTAAACTACCCATGATTTGCTCAGAATGAAGAGCCGAAAAGCGAAAACACATTATGCAATGCCGCAATACACTTCTGATGGTGCGACGGGTGGAGGGAAACCAAAATCGTTGTCTTACACTGGCCATGGTGGCCTGCACACCAGCATGACTTAGACGACGATGGTGAGCAACAATCAATGCACGAGTGAATTTGTGATTGCTGGGCAACAATATTTGATGTTTATAATCAAAGGAAGCATTTGCATTTTGCAAACGTCCACCAACTCTGAGCAGTGAATCTGAGTGAATGAATGGCGACAAGGCTTTAATAGAGCTATTAGGCAATAGCTCCTGATTTTGACACAATGCTTTAAGTTCAGCAGAGAAAGCTTCTTCTTGAATGGATTTGAAGATACAATTTTCAGCTTCTAAAATTTCAGAGATAGCTAATTGACCAAAGCGCGGAGTGACTGAATTTTGTTTCCTACAATTATGAATGAACAGTAGAACATACGCTGTTGTATGAACAATTTTGTGATAAGTGTAGCAACTATTGATTATGCCTGAGATAACATCATTATGAGAAGAAGTAGTAGCTAATACCTGAACTGAATGAGAACTGATGTCCTGAACTGATACCTGAACTGATTTCTCTAACTGATGAGAGACATCATTTGAAGTTAGAAAATTCGACATGACCCTACAGGGAGCGGCCACAGGCGAAGGAGGGAGGCACGAACGAGGTGCTGCAACAGGACGAATAGTTTTACAAGAACCAAATATGACCCAACCTAAACTGGTTTTCTGAAGAATGGGAGTGTTTTGAGCAAGATACAATTTACAAGGCTGAAGTACAGATGTGAATATGCCAGCACCAAGTAACAAATCTACAGGCTTAGGCTGATCAAACAATGGTTCCACTAATTTTAGTTCAACAGGAATTGAAATTTTAGAAAGATCAATGTTCACACTAGGAACATTAGATGATATGCTATCAACTACAATACAATTTTCTTCAACCAACCACGAACGATCAGATGAAGACAAGCAAACTGAATGAGAAATAGATGATTTGGTCTTATTCTCACTTACACTATGAATCAAAGTGTCCGAATACAAAGTAACAAGTGACAATTTTTCAGCCAACCTAGTTGACATCAAATTACAATCAGAGCAATAATCCAAAAGCGCAGTTGCTTTAATAAATTCCCCACTAGAAGATTGAACCAAAACTTCGGCAGTAGGTAACAAAGCGACAGTTGATTGCTGTTGCAAACACAGTGACGAAGTGGAGCTCATTGTGACATGAGAGTTTTTCTGAGGCTGTTCTGCATGAGAAACAGCTTGTTTAGTTGTTTCTGCATTCTGAACCATGACGGAATTCAAGCCAGCATTCTTACCCTTGGAGGGAGCAAAAGATTGAGAATGAATAACATTTGAAGTTACCTTATCCTTAGAAGTAGGCTGAGTGTCTCGTGATTGAGGATACAACCTATGAAGAACAGTGTGGTGACTCTTGCCACAAAGTGTACACGATTTGTCCGAACAAATATGATTGGGTGTGAAAGGCTTGAGGCAATTATAACATAACCTTTTGTCATGGACAGCATTCCAACGATCAGTAACCTGCAACTTCAATAATTCATTACAACGATTTGGAAAATGACCAACAGAATTACAAAAACTACAAGGTGACATAGAAGAGGTAGTAACCTGCATCCTAGATTGAACATTCGATTGATTTTGATTGAACTTCGGCTTGCTATGAGCACCAACTGAGTTGGATGTACTTTGCTGTACATTTCCTTGATGATGGTTAGCTGAGCTTGAAGCAACAGCTTCCATGATTTTGCATTGTGATTCCAAAAAATTCCAAAATTTATCAATGGTGGGAATGTCGTGTATACCAACACTCTTTTCCCTTTCTCGAACAGTAGCAGTATCCAACTGCAACAACATTTTGTGCATGTACAATAAGTCCTTGATTTGGACTCCAAGTTGAAGCGCTTCGAGCACGGTAATGTGGGACTTGCAAAAGTCAATGAATGCCCGTAATGATTGCGGACAGTTACGTTTTATGGTAAGAGGAGATTCAATTGCCGTGACGTGCCTGGCAGCAATTAATCTCTTATTGTCATACCTCTCCTTAAGAGGTTCCATGCAAGCTGAAAACCATTTTTGTCAGCTTCAATGTGTTCCACTCTAGCAAGAGCTTCACCACTGAGTGATTGATGAAGATAGAAAAATTTCAATGAGTCATTAATATTATCCTGATTACCAATAATATTGGTAAAAGCACTTGAGAATGCTTGCCATTTTGAAAGCTCCCCATTGAAGCGTGGAAGCGGAATCTGAGGCAACTGAAAATTTGCCAAATGTGAGTTTTGAGATGTTGGCCGCTGGGAAGCACCAGCAGTGGCCTCATTGTTGCGTTGTCTGCTTTCAAAGGCAGTTAATACAGCGTTTGCCTTAGAGGCAATGGAGATGAACTTATTAAGTATTTCAAAATGAGTTGAAGTATCTTGTGCTTGCAACTCTGCATTCCATAAATGTTCATGAATCTTATCATACTTAATTCTGAGTGAACCTAGTTCGTTTTTGACAGTCAACAATTGATAATAAGTGGCTTCAGTGTCCACAACATAATCGTTATAGTTGGTTATGAACCAATCTATTTCCTGGTGTAAATTGTCTCTTGCATTGAAAAGGGCAGAAGGCTCAGGAAGTCAGTGAATCTTCCTCATGATCGGACATGCTTAAAAACTAACAGAAAAACCTGAGTGAACGAAACGATACTGCACTGTAGCAATGTGATTGCTGAGCCAATAAGCAACTTTGGGCGCTGGTCCAGTACGCAGAGAGGCACGCCTGTGCATTTGAGGCAAGTTGTATCAAGCTTGCTGTGTGGTGAGTCAAGTAGCGAGCTCGTAAGGCAGTGTAGTTTGCCGTGTGTTGTTTTCTCAATGCGCAATAGCCGTCTGTGACCAGTTCAGTGCGGTTCAGTCTCTCAGGGTACAAGATAGTTGATAGCTGGTGCATACACGTCGCAGCGTGCTTTGAGTTGCAGCCAGTACTGAAAATTTGAAACAAGTGTGTGAATGCTTAATATTAAACAATACAAACATACAAAGGTACAATGGAATAAAATATACTCTAGTGTGGGATCTAATCATTGGCGTCAAGCTAGACTATTAGGCACACAGTCACTGAAACCCTAAGGTTCAATGGACCAAGAAATGGGTAATAAAAATTAACAATTATCCCAGGTAAACACTGGATCAAAAATGAACGGGCTGGAGGACCAATTTTTATCCAATTAACAATTATCCTAGGTAAACACTGGATCAAAAATGAACGGGCTGGAGGACCAATTTTTATCCAATTAGTCCAATTAACAATTATCCTAGGTAAACACTGGATCAAAAATGAACAGGCTGGAGGACCATTTTTTATCCAATTGGTCCAATTAACAATTATCCTAGGTAAACACTGGATCAAAAATCCGGCCCGGAGGACCAATTTTTATGACAGAATACAAAGTCAGGGCAGTGGACTGTGAATGATAGTTGGTATTAATACCTACAAATAAATCTTTGAATTCTGTGCATAAAAATACTGATAGCTTGAAGTGTGGTAAGTACGCCAATAAAAGACAAAATGAGTCAACAAGATGAGATTTAATAATAATAAAATAATAGGCAGATGGCCACATACAAAAACAAGTGTAAGTAGATTGAATCAAAAAATCTTGGGACAATTACAACATGTAATAAAAAACGTTAGAGAAATACAAAATTTGAATGAAATTAGGTCAATGACATTAATGACCATTGAAGCCTGACAATAATTGAAAAGGTATTATTAATGATACCTAAATTGCAAATATAAATTGAGTGCTATAATGAAATTGAGTGCAAAATTCAATCTTAATGATTTACAAAAGGAATAGTAATAAATGACAATAAGCTGTAGATAGTGCTCAATAAATAGAATACATTAATATAGGCGGCATAGGCCTTCAGTGAATTAAATGTCAAGCTAGACATTAATTGAACAACTCAAATATGTGAATGTGCTTACAAGCCAAGCGTAGCTATCAATACAGTGAAATAATTACTAATATAGAATACGTTAATATAGGCAGCATGGGCCTTCAATGAATTAAATGTCAAGTTAGACATTAATAGAACAACTCAAATATGAGAACACGCTTGCAAGCCAAGGGTAGCTATCAAATACAGGCGACATAGGCCTTCAATGAATTAAATGTCAAGTTAGACATTAATAGAACAACTCAAATATGAGAACACGCTTGCAAGCCAAGGATAGCTATCAATACAATGAAATAATTACTAATATAGAATACGTTAATATAGGCAGCATGGGCCTTCAGTGAATTGAATGTCAAGATAGACATCAATAGAACAATTAATAGGCGTCAGTGGCCTTAAAATGACACTTAAGAGCTAAGGGTAGCTATTAACAAAATTGAATGTCTTGGTCGACATTAGTACGCTTGTAAAGCCAAGGGTAGCTATCACATACAAAATTGAATGTCTTGGTCGACATTAATACGCTTGTAAAGCCAAGGGTGGCTATCAACAAAATTGAATGTCTTGGTTGACATTAATACGCTTGTAAAACCAAGGGTAGCTATCAACAAAATTGAATGAAGTACATATTATAACCTTGACATTATGTAGGACAGTGCTCTTAATGAGACATGCACTGTAACATATTGAATTCATGAAGATAGGCTCGATTGCCAAAGGTATGGACAATTAAATGTTTTTAATTGCCAAAAAGGTTGAATGATAGCTACAAAAATTATATGAATGCACATAAAACTGTTTGAATTAGAAATTGAGAGTGTGGTCCATTACCGAGACGCTGTAGCATTTTATGAACAATTATGTAATACACGTGTAAATGAAAGTTGATTAAAACGATTTACATAACCTGAATGAAATTTTGAAGAAGAGATGCAGCCAGGCAGACAGGCAATGAATCCACGGTACCCAAAGAACAGGACATCAGCAAGCGATGATGTGATCTGGCCATGCAAAGACAAGAATGGAAGCGTCCAACAGTAGGCGAATCCCCCAGTGGAAATGTGAGCAGGAACATGTAGAATTCCAAACGAATAATCCGAATTTCAAGTTGTGGAATTTTTAGATTGATTTCCAAACGGTAGAGATGATGAAATTGAAAGCTTGAGTTTCAAGAGGTGAAGCCAATTGTTAGAAGAATGGCAATAGACGCCACCATGAGTTTGTGATCTTGACAAAGTTTATCAGCGTGAATAAGTGAAGAAATCGATGAATAATTAAATCACAATTGAAGAATAGAATAAACGAATTAATTTGAAAGAATAATTCACTTTTAAAAACGTTCTGTAAACTAGATGAATTTGGATGAAAAAGTTTAGACCGGGAGCGAAAGTGCACTCACCGACTAGGAACCATTGAAGGACAAGAAGCAAGCTAGACGCGCTAGCAACAAAAAAAGGAAGGCGGAAATGTCAGCCACGTACAAAAAACGTTTACAAACGTTTGGTGAAAAAGTAGCAAATATCTAGAAAGTAAGATGCCTAAAGACAAAATAAATTCCAAAAAATCGAATAGTACAAATATTAAAATTGAAACGACAAATAACACGACGAATAATATAGAAAACCAACTTGATTATGGCAGTGCCGAAGAACCGTGACTGTGACGTCACCGGACAGCGCAGATGAACAAAATGATGACATGATGTCTACGTAGTAACGGAACGAGTAACAAGTGGAACCGTTCCAATAAATGCTTTGTCAGATTTCACAACCTATTGAATTAGATATAAAAATTCACAACCATGACTCTCATATCGTCTCTAGACCCAATAATTGTATCTGTGGAACAATTGAAAAAGTCAATTTTCAAAAATATCTTGGAATAATAGTTGACATTCACTTGAAATGGAACTTTCATGTGCAACACATAATATCTAAATTAAAACCTAGACTGTATCCAAGCAGGAAGTTGTTTGTTGAATTTGGGGTTCCAACGCTATGACAGGTCTTTGTAGGGAAAATCATTACACATGCCAATAGAAATAAGCAGCATCTTACTTTGAATAGACATTTACACAACCTTCGTCCGTCTGTACAAAATCCTTATACTCGAAACTTTACAAGATTAACTATAAATAAACATCAATTCAAATACTTCATGGAATACTTTGCTAATATAGTCCCATATCACTTTATAAACAATAGAATAACAAAAAACTAAGTAGTGAAATAGAAGAGTGGGTAAAAGCTAGAGTTTATTTCAAGATAAGTGTATGAAATGATAATTTTGTAATAACTGTAAGATCATAGTATATAATTCGTCTGTTATAGAACGTTTTTCTTGATTCTGTACTATATGGGTATTATAGTATATATCCACTTTTAGTCTTGATTAATGTTATAATATTGTAATTTCCAATTGCACTCACTGCTGGCAACAAGTTCCACTTATGCCGGTAGTGCCTTTTTATATAAATTTACTCATTTATAATATTATTTATAGTATCTATCATATTTTTAATGTAAGTACTGATTGTAAAATGTTATGGCAAATAAGAAAATTATAACTGATACGTTTCTACTAGCTTGATGGAAATTCGATGAGCCCCACTATACAAAAGTTATCAATACTAAACACTTTAGCACTACAATACAAACATAACATTTTTGAAATGCTAAAACTCTTTTGTTCCAAAAGATGAAGTGGGTGGTGAAAGCAAGATTGGAAAATTTAGAAAGAACATATTTTGGCCTCTCATTTCAATTATCCAATCCATGCAATTGGAAAGTCATTAAAGAATAAGAAATCTTATGAATCCAGGTGCAAAGAGCATAATAAATTTTGTAACATTGAAATCACTAGAACATAGTCTTGTTAAAAAGTGTTTTAAAATAAAAGCAAGGATAATTTATTTGAAAAGACATAACTGATGTTGCATTCATAGACATTAATGGATAATTTTATGATAGGATAGATAGGAAAGACAAAGAAGGATATGAGAGTTTTATTTGAAGATTATTATACTTTATTGCACAAATATTCGAAAAATATGAGTACAAATTGTACTGACTAGAAAAACAAATCTGAGAATATTTATAGCAAGCAGTATGTGCAGTGAGTCAGCTAAATTTAAAAAAAAAATCGGATAGAATATTGGTGAATCATGCAGATGATAAGAAGGGCAAGACTTTAACATTTTGAAACTTTCTTGAAGTATTATGTCTGAGATTAATTTCTGATTGACAGAGTTTCTAAGTGAATAATGATTGATATAATTATTTATATATTCTCTATGTGATGGGTAACAGTTTTGAGAGTTGAGCTCTTTTAAGAGTTATGGGGACTCAGAAATCAGTTAAATATTTTTAGTATTTGAATGTTGTTTTGGATTGTATGAAGTTTTGTTTGGAAAAATTCAATTTCAAAGTGTTTCCTTAAATGTTTTTTTTTTAGTTTTGTTTTGTAGTCATAGAGATCACAGCTCTAGGGTCTTTCTTTAGTGTGCATCCTCAGATGTCTGTTGAGAGCTGATTTGTGTATTGCTTTGTAGTCACAGAAATCACATCTGAAGGGTCTCTCTCCAGTGTGAGTCCTTATATGTTTGGTGAGAGATGATTTGTCTGTTGCTTTGTAGTCACAGAAATCACATCTGAAGGGTCTCTCTCCAGTGTGAATCCTTAAATGTTGTGTGAGATATGATTTCACTGTTGCTTTGTAGTCACAAAAATTACAGCTGAAGGGTTTCTT